>NC_080020.1:138778163-139078163 GCF_030020395.1 Manis pentadactyla
TCTATGATTTCTGTTCTATTTTATTTCACTTTTGAAGAAAAGCCACCAGCTTTGTAATATATATTGATATCATGTAAAACAAATCTCCTCATCTTATTTATTAAAATGTCTTGACTATTTGCATTGTTTTATTCTTTAAAACTCAGTTGATCAATTTTAATTTACCCAATTAAATACAGGTGAAAATTTTCTGGAATTTTAGTTGGAATTGTGGGTAATATAAAACTGAGTGGTTACTGACATTCATATATTATATTTTTCCACCCAAAATTTAGATATCCATCAATATCTTTCAATCCAGTATTATCATTTTCTTCCTTAAATTCTTGCACCATTATTTGCTACATTTATTTTTAAGTAGCTTGAATTTCGTCATTATTGATATCTGGCTGTTCAGTGAACTTTCTAACTGTGCATAGGTGATTACTAGGAATGTCCTTCATTTTGTATCTTTATCTCATATCCAGGAGTTTGACCTCAGTCTCTTACTAGCCATCATAAATTGTCTGTATGTGCTCAAGGTTTCATATGTAGACATAGCATTGTCTCTAAGAGGAAATTTTTGCTTTCTTCTCCAGTTTGCATGATTTTTATATTTATTTGTTTCTTATCTTGTTTTATGGACAAAGAACATGTATAACCTTGAGTTCATGCAGGAAAAGTGGGCATTACTGTCTCATTACTGATTTAAAAGAGAATACTTCTAATATTCTCCCATTAAGCCTGTCTGTGGAAGGTCATTGACGGATGTTCCAACTTAGATTAAGACATTTTCCTTCTCTTCTAGTTTGCAACCAAGGTGTTGAAATTTATCTAATTTTTACCTACATCTTTTGGGAAGCGCATATCGGGATGAACAAATACTTTATTTTCTAATGTGTGAATTAAAACTTTGATTCACATGGCGTTTACTATGATGCAACCCGCCAGATACGCAATCCAACTTTAATACGGCAGCTCATCTATCACCACTTGCAGACCAGGCTCTATGTCATGGACTGAATCGTGACAGTGCAGTGTTATAGATGCCACACTTTCTGGCTCATTTTAGCATTTCACACTGTAGTATGTTTTGGCAGTTTTGCAGAACATTTTTCATTCTGGCATATTTTAACAATCCCTAAATTCCAAATTAGTTTATGTCTTCTAGACAGCATAGGATTATAAGTGAATGAATTATTCAGTATTAATTCTGTTATTTTATATGAATGCTATTAATTTAAATTTATGAAACTAAATACCAAAAATGAGTTACTTTCCTTTTTCTATATTCCATACTCCACTAATACTTTTATATATTAAATTAGCCATTTACATAACACTGCAATTAGTAACTCTTCTGATAGTCATGAAAACAAAATGCTAACTTTTAAATACCTTTTCTGAATACAAAAATAATATGTGTACAATTAAAAATCATAAAACAAAGAACTTGGAAATCACAGGATGAAGAAATGAGATAGGATCTATTATCCCTTAACCCTCAGCTTAGCAATGAATTCTGTATATACTCACTCGTTTTCTCAGTAGAGATACATATATAAATATACATACAAATTGTGTATTTAAATCTTTTTACTCTATTGACTTATGACATACATTTAGAGTACCTGCACATAATGATATGAAAAACACACCCCAAAAGCTTTATTCTGGAATTTGCTAAGTTATTCCTGAATTATTTCATTGCAATGTATAATTTCCAAAGTAATTAATTTAGAACAGATTTTTTTCATCTGCTATCATTAACTATTTTCTGTTCTTTGGCTGGTTACCTCTTCCTTTTGTTTTATAATCCATCATCCATGCTATTTCCAGACCTCAGAATATACTTCCACAGAGGTAAAGAAAAAGCTTTCTTATTCTAATATATTCTTTATAGTCCACAAATTTTAAACTCATCAATGTCTTCTAAAAAGTAGCTCAGGATTTTAAGTGAATGAGTCATTCATTATTAATTCCAGTAGTTTTTATGAGTGTTATACATTTTATTCCATCATGATATAACTATACACAACAAATTTGCTGCATTCCTTGCAAAATATACTCTAGAGGGGTGCACTCTGTGATTACTAGAAGCATCATATGAAATACACCCTAATGAACCAAGATGCACTTCTAAACTGATTCTAGTTTCTCTTTTTGTATGTTAGTTACACTGAAGCTTTATGAAAGTTAATCTCCCTTATAGAGCAATAGGGCAGGGCTCCCCCAGGACCAGATTCCTTACTGATGCTCTGACACAGCGAGGTGAAGAGTTGAAGAGGTGGGATTGCCTGGTAGCATCTGGTATGGGTGTGATGCATTCAGAAAATTGCATGGAGTCCAATAAGGCTGGAGCCCCAGGTGCTGGTGAGCCAGGAGGTGTGAACAGGCTTTGTGTGGGCACATTCCACATTTGATGTATTTGTTCATTCAACCTCACTCAACAATCCTAAACTGTCACCTTTCCAAGCTTGGGGATGATTTGTTCCAAAGTATGGCTCTCACTCATGATCAGCAACACTCAACGCAGTCATCTAGCCTGAAGTGCAGACCCAGGGGTCTCCCCAAATGTCCTGTACATTTTCAACAGCCACCACCATGGACAGGTGACTGACTGAGGGGTAGAGACCAGAAGGGAACCTCAGTCTTGAAAAAGAGGAGATTGGTTTGCAGGGATAAGGGTGGTGGGGACATTTTCTGGGAAGAAATGACCATTATGGACATTTCCCCAGAAAAATACTCAGCCTGTACGTCCCACACATGCAGACATGCGGGTGCTCAGATTTAACTGAGTTTTAGAGGATGTATGTTCTCTCCAAAATCCAGGTTGAAGATTCTTACACCAGATGCAATCTCTTCAAGTTGTACGATTCCATCACTGATCCGCCATAGCCAGTCTGACAACAGAGAGAGAAAAGACTGAAGTCAATGGAATAGCGCCACGGGGAGCAGCTGGACAAAGAAGCTTAGTGAGAGATTTAGACTGTTACTGTCATGTTGATTAAGAGTGGAAAGGCACACAGGCTGACTGTATCACACAGGATATGGCATCTGTGTCACTGGAGCTCTGGAAGAAGATGAGCAAGAAGGGCATGAAAACCTCTTGAAGAAATATGACTGAGAACTTCCCAAGCTGGAAAGAGACACAAACCTACAGACTTAAGAAGCCATATTAAATTCAAATAGGGCAAACCTAAAAATATTCACACCAAGCCACGACATAATTAAACACAGGAAAATTAAAGACAAAGAATAAACCTTGAAAACGGTAGGAGAAAGGCGGCACCTTACCCATGTGGGCACACACAGAAACCTGGCTGCATCTCCAGAGAATTGTGCTGATTAAAAAACAGCAATCCCAAAGCTGATATATACTGTATGATTCCACCTTTATCACATCCCGGAACTGAGAGAATTGCAGCCAAGGAGAGCGAGTTAGTTGTTGCTGACGGTTAAGAAGAGAAATGGTTTTAACTAGAATAAGACAAGATGAGGGATCGTCGTGGGGATTGGACTGTTCTCCATTTGGGACTACCAGTGTGAATATTCTGGCTCTGAATTTACTATAGTTTCACAAAATGTTACCATTTGGGAGACTAGGTAAGGAGTTCATAGTATTTCTTTTTAATATCTTTTACAAGTGAACTTACCTCAAGATAAAATGATTAATTAAAAAGTAAATTATCATTTCAAATGGACCACATTAAATAACTTTTATTCTTTATAGAGCTTTCTTTGTTAAAATCAACTCTGCTGCTCTATTTTCTTCTCTTTCATTACATACTGTGTTAAGGACAATGCTTATAGAAGCTTTGAGTGAAATAGAATTTTGTGGCTGAGATAACTTTATATCAAAACTTCCTTCTATAATAGCTTCAGACACACATAAGATTTTTTGTGGCCATTTACATTTTGCACTAAATTTTCTTGTATTGATTTTCTGTGTCTTACCCAAAGATCTAATAAATAAATCAGTGCTTAAGACATATCCCTATCATTGGACATTAGAAGTCAAAGGCACTAGAGAATAATTCCATAGAATATATTTGCATTTGCTCAGAATAGCTCCACTCACATTATTTGGGGTTCATCGAGAAAATATCTTGGAAAAATCACAATTTACACTTTAGTTAAAAATAAAACAATTCATGTTGACACATGTAATTTTTTATTTACTCTTTAGATTTACACCATGATTTTAAATTAGACTTAGCCTCTGAAACATGGTCTGATTTGGTCAGAATATCTTGAAATAGAGCTTCAGAGCCAGAACTTGAAAGAATAGTGACTCGATTGCCAATTGCCACAGAGCCAGTGGTGGGTGGGAGAAGGAATGTCTGTGTTTGGAAGTCACACTACTGTCTTACTTGGGCTAAAATTTATGGAATGCTATTTGTGGCTAAATAATTAAATAAAAATATTTAAAGGCTAATTTAATTATTTACATTTACTATACAACTGGGACACTGAAACTTAAAATCCATTTACTGTCTGTCTTAATTACGGCTCTTCAAACCCTCTTTCATTATTTCCTTCAAGAATAGTCACAGAGATATTTTGAAGGCCCTAGATTTGAGTCCAAAATATGATATTTGTTTGTCCAGTTAAAACTTCAGTTTTATCATTAAACATTTTTTGATTCACCTACCTTCCAAGTGAGAACTTTGATGTGAAGAAACATGATTGCTACTGGGAAGTTCAGTTAGCCGTTGGCTCTGACGGTTTGCTTACAATGCAGGTCTGCTGGGCTGTGTTTGTGTTGCTGTTATTCACCTGAAATTTTTGTTTGCTTGTTTATTCTCTGTCATGGCACTATTTCTCAAAATGTGGAAATTCTAGGTGTCTTCTATTGCACCTCTTTCCCCCAGAATAAAGCATAGTGCTATCCCATTTTAGATAACTGTCATTATCTTTCTCCCATTCATTATATAATAAGTATCTTGACAAAACGAAAGTCAAGTATTCAAAGTTTATCTATTTAACTGAAATGTATTTACTCGGTTCCCTTCTCAGTCTCAAAGATTTTCTGAGAACGAAGTTCTGGCGGCTTCCTGATGACCGTGTTTAGTGCTGGGTCTGATTTTTCACAGATTAACTTTCCAAGCTTTGGTTTCTATTCAGAATATCAAGTCCAAAGTTCAGAGGTTCTCAGGGCCAAGGACTTCACTTCCAAGTGGGGTTTAACTGTGAGACATCATTAGTTATCTCAAGACGTACAGTATTTGTGGAAATTCAATTATGATTCATTTAAACCTCATTAATAGATCTGAGTAAACAGTCTGACTCCACTTGGGATGTCTGACTGCCGACAGCTCCCCACCTGCCCGCTTCTCTCCTCCCCTTGCCCTTACTTTAGGCCAAGCCAATAAAGAGACTCAAATGACCCTTCTTTTAGTACAAGTGGAAGTTCAAACCATGCAAACAAGCTGACCCCACAAGCAGGAGCCCCCAGGCTGGTCCCCCTCCCTAACCATGGGCAAAGCTAGACCAGTTCCCCCCACATGGCTCTCTCAGGCCATTTCTGGGCCAGCTTGGAGATGGCCCCATCGCCTCTCTCCCAGAAATTCTCATTATGTGAGAAATAAAACTATACCCTGTTGGTGTATGTATGGGACTATCAATCTCAACCTCTGAACCCCATTTTGGGTTGAGGGCATCTGCCTAGTACTTATAAGGTGACTACAGCATAGGTAATAGAAAGATGATGGATAGATATAACATATTTAATTTTTTATGAAGATGCCATATATATATCACAAAATCATACAAATTTCTACACAAACTTTCAAAGAGTGACTATTCTAAATAGTCCATTTTTGTTGTCTTACCATTAATAGAGTTCAAACTTAATTTGGTATATCCACATTTTCAGCCATCTTCGACTAGCATCTTTTTTCTAAAGATAATGATCCTCATTGTTCATTATCATTCTAATCAACTTCACTATCATCTTGCTGTCATATAAATTTTAAGAATTCTACAGTTTCTCCTATTGTAATGTTTGGTGCCCACTACACTATCTTTGTGGTTCTTGAATACACCCAGACTGCAAAACCTAGTAGATCCTTGCTCTCTGCCTTCCACTGAGTAGAAATAATTACTGAACCTACAGATCATGCTAAGCAGCACCATTCATACTACAGGAGTCCAGCTTCGGTGGCCCACAGGCAAGCCCTGCATGCTGTTAGCAATACACATTCTAAGCTTACCTGCAAACTTGTTTCTACTCTGTTTCCATAGAATATCCAAAGCCAATTCCTGTTGGAACCATTAACACTTGATGTTGTTAATTGAACTTCAGTTTGCCAAAGAAACAGTGGAATGAATAAACATTGTACCATTTCCAGATTCCTTCCCATAACACATCACAGCCAGATGGAAAAATGTGGGGTTGAAACAGTTTGATGGAATCATCAACAGAAGATAAAGATTTCCTGATGGTCAACCTGGGGTTTAGACACAGCTGCTCATTAGAGAACTGTGCACTTAACCACTATAGGACAAGGCTAGGCTCTACAGAAAATGGTCATAGTTAGAATGTCAACAGTAACTTCATGATGGCATTATACCTCAGTTCACAAAATTCAAACCTGCCTAAAACCTTCCCCAGGGAGTAAAACATATTATGGTTCCACAGATTTTAACCTGTCTTTCTGGTTATCAGGAGAAAGAAAAAACTCTTTTTTCTTTGGGTTTTATTTGTTATTTGTTATTGTTTTAGTGTACTGCTTTACTTCAAAACATAAAAGAAGGAAATTAAGTAACCAGTGTGTAATTCTAAAATGTCAAGTGTCCTCTGGACATAATATATTGTGTTTCTGTTAGTAACTGTAATTTTTAAAAGTACTGAATAACTTAAAAGAAAATGTCACAGCACAGTAGATAAATTTCAGAAATGTTTCTCTTTATAATTTAACTGGAAAGGGAAAGGCCCACAACTGACCTCTGCTTAATGACCTACTTAAAGATATTGCTAGAAATCAAGCCAATGTACTTCATTATGGAGGAAGGCAGGCAAATCCCTAGGAAGACATCATAAAATATATGACGGCTTCAAGGAAGTGCATGTGAAACAACCACTTGCTGCGTCCTTTGAGTTTTAGCTGAAAAGCAATAGCACACATCCTCACTTAACTCAGAAATGCTATTGTTGGGCTCAGACTTATTTATCCCACAGTCTAAGTTAATATTTACAAATGTATTCATTTTGCTGTAATATTGCATCACAGGTGCACTTGAAAAATGTGATTGCTGTATAAATGTTTAACTAATAACCATGACCTTGAATTGAGCAAAACACTCTTTACTGACTATTCAGGAGCAGCTATTGATTCCATCCATGGGTGACCTTGGGGCATACTTTCCATCCCGGCGGAAAAGTCTCAGGTGTGTTCAGCCCCAGTTTAAGCTTGTCCTGAATTGAAAGCACAATGTTACCCATAAGTGTCCACGGTATTTTTCAAAAGTTAGCATAAAAAACACCGTAAATTGGGTAGCTTAAGTAACAGAAATGTTTTCTCCCACCATTCTGAAGGCCAGAAGTTGGCATCACCAGGGTTGGTCTCTCCAGAGGCCTCCCTCCTTGACTTGTGCACGGCTGTCCTCTCACTGTGTCTTCACGTTGTCGTAGCTCTGCACAGGTCTGTGTCTGTGTCCAAACCTCCTTCCCCTTTCTATAAGGACATCTGATATTGGCGTAGGGCCTGCCTTAGTGACCTCATCTTAACTTCATTATCTCTGTAAAGACCTGCTCTCCAAATAAAGCCACACACATAGGTACTGGGATTAAAACTTCAACATATGAACTGGGGGGACACAACTCTATACACAAATCTATAGCAATGTCCACATAACAGACACAATTGTCCCTTTTCTGAAGAGAGCTGGACATGACGGCCCGCATGAGCCGAATGATGTTTCTGCATCCCTTAGCCATGTGCATGGGTATGCGAGGAGTGGGCCCTATTTGGTGGACTTCCTAGCTCACAGCAGCCCCCATTGGTTTATGAACTGCTTCCTGTTTGGAAGGATTTATCCCCAGTGTCATGTTTATAAACAGCCTTATGCTGCAGTCTTTGGTCACTGATTAAAGGGTGGACACTGATTTCAGACTAATGGGAATCACTCTCTAGGAATTATTATTTTTCAGCTGAGACCAGAAAGGTACAGGGCATTGCTGGAACCAAATGATACTGAAGGTAGTGTTCTATTGAGATGTTCCCCAGGGCCCTCAGAATTACCCGTTTATCACTTACCCCATAATCTGATGGCTCAATTTTCCTTGGATTCAATGTTTATGATCATTTCTGTTTAATAGATTCTGTGTTGTTTTCTCAGGCTGATCAGAATTGGTTTCTATTATTTCTATCAAAATATCTGCCTGCATAGCATCCAATTTCCCCATCACATGGAATTCCTAAAGAAAAATCTCTCATCATCTCCTGAGACAAATAAGAAAGCATTCCAGGAAATGTTGCCATGACCATAGTTGCTCCTCCTCCCCACAGTGGGCGGTCTCATGGTGTTGGACATTAGTTGGTGGCTTCACAGGTAGTAACAGAGCACAGGGGCCCATGGGATGAGATGGAAAAGCTGTAGTCAGAAGATAATAGTGCAGTTACCAAAGATGGTAAGACAAGAAACCACAGGACTGCCTAGGTGGAATGCAATGGCAGTTTCCACGGGAGGATTCCTATGCATCCTTCAGTGAAGGAACATGTCCTACTCACCTCTCCCTGTGGAGAGGGCTCCCAGGTGGGATGGAGCGTGTATGCAGGGAGAACCTGGTGACCAAGGAGAGCAGGCCTTCGGTGTCCTGGCGGTAGGACTTGGGAAGGCAGCCCACTCTGGGGGGAGGGATTTGGGGATGCAGTGACTTCCCATGCAGTGCCCTGGGCCGTGCTTGGCCAGCAGCCCTGATCCAGCTCTGAATTAGTCCAGAGAAGGAAGATATTATGAGTCTCATGCATGCTAAGGAGAGGGAGGCGCATGTATTGTCACATGTGCTACTGACCTTCAATGGTTTTACACACATACCCCCCCAAAGAAATTAGAAATCTACACACATCACTTTAAGTAGACATATAACATGGTTCACTCATTTCAATGGTTCTAGCATATTGTAAATAGTGATACTTAAACTGGCAGACCACCTTTAAAAGTATCCAACAAAAGAATCCAAATGCTGCATTGATTTGATACTCATTTTAAAAAAACATGCAAATGTTCTTTTTACCTTCCAATTGTTGATAGCTTTGATTTTCCTCCTTGATCAAATCCATTACACATTTTTCCACAAATTTTTATGAAAATAAAATGTATTTTATAGTTGAAACCACTTAATCACCCTATCAGACTTATCTGAAACAAAAATATGTATGCAAATTCAGATTTTCATTTTTATATTGTCTGATTATAAGGATCTAAGAAGTAAAATATTACAAATAATATTAGTATGCCATGGTTTGAAACATCCAAATATGTTTAGTATTACACATTTTAAAAAAGAAAAGGTAAAATTTTATTAGAAATGCAATTTAATGAGATAAATCATCCATCTTTTCTGTGCATTTAATGAAGGGAGAAATGCATACACTGCCTTAAGTAATTGGCATGACATTGAGTAGTGTATCATTTTGGGGAAGTGGTAGGAGAACACAGCAAAGATTTTTAGGATGAATCAGGGATGGCTACAGCTGGAAAGAATATTTTATGTTATTACTTCATAAAATATGTTTTCATGCCTAACATGTCCCTGTCTTCTCGCCTGCGAGTGCCGGACTTGTCCTGTACGCTGTCACACCCCCAGCTGCAGGACAATGCCAGGCACACCGCAGACTCGCGATCAGTATTTGTTTAATAAATAAATCATCCTCATCATTTTACTCTTTCATTATGCTAGCAAGTACTTGTTGTTTAGCACATGCTACTGAATTTAGTCACATACAAAAAGTGAAGGCAATACCTGGCACTCCTTGGAAAACTGTGTAACTGTACTTCTCGCTATTTTTTTCGGCAAAGTGAAACCTGGATATTATATGCAAAATAAACATAAGAAGGGCCTGAAAGGTGGAGGGATAATAAACAGACATTTCACCCAAGAGAATATCCACCTGACAGATCAGGACATGAAAAAATGCTCAACATCATTAGCCATTAGAGAAATACAAATCAAAACCCAGGGAGATGTCACTGCCTAAGTACAATAAAAAAGTAAGTAAAAAAATAGAGTAGCAACATAAAATACGAAGAGCACAGAGAAATATTTAATCATTCACGCATTGCTGGTGGGAATGCAAATTAGCACAGCCACTTCAAAAACAGTGGCAGTTTCTTAAAAAATAAAACCATATCACCCAGCTAATTGTACCCTGAGATATTTAATAAAGATGGTAATAGCAGGTTTATTCATAATAACCAAGAACAGGAAACAACTCAAAGGTCCTTCTCCGAGTGAGTGGTTAAACCAGTTGTGGTGTATCCTTACCATGACTTCACAGCAGAAGCTACTCACACACCCGACAGCTCACTTGGACTGAATCCCAGTTGTTCGGGGGGGAAAAACTTCCCATAAGGTTATCTACTGTATGATTGACTCATAGAACATTTTTGAACAGATGAAATTATAGATATCAAGAATAGGGTAGTGACCACCAAGGGCTAAGGAGGAGGTGGGGCTGGGAGAGGAGTGGGCCTGGCTCCAAAGGGGCAGCAGAAGGGATTCTTGTGCCAATGGAATGTTCTGCATCTTGACTGCATCAGTGTCAATATTGATGCTGCCCTCTTGTCCTACAGTTTTTTTTTTGTTTTTCTCTTTTTTTTTTGGTATCATTGATCTACAATTACATGAGGAACATTATGTTTACTAGACTCCCTCCTTCACCAAGTCCCCCCAACGAACCCCATTACAGTCACTGTCTTGTCCAACAGTTTTGCCAGATGTTGCCTTTGGGTAACTTGGTAAAAGGTATGTGGGATCTCTCTGTATTATTTCTTATAACTGCATGAAATGCCACAATGATCTCAAACTCAAATAATTTAATTTTAAAATTAAATTATTTCTTCACTGAATTGCTTCAATAATTAAAGAATCTTCTTAAATTCCATTTACCTCCCTTATTAGGACTTGTATTCTTGGTAAAATTAAGTTCACAGAATTCCTGAATTTGTCCAACTCTGACAATTTTCCATTATAGGCTGAAATGACCCAAGCAATTGCCTGTAATAAGCAGGAAATAAGTTTTCATTTTAAAGTTAATATTTGTGCACATGGTGAATTAAATTAATGAATATTTCATATCCTTATTTGGGTGACCCACATGGATTGCAGCATATGCCAGAATCCTTATGGCCTTATGGCCACTTGTTTGTTTATGTCTATATTCCAGTTGGTCAGAGACCCTCCCGCCCAAGTAGGAAGAAGTTCAGTATCTCACTTTGAATTACCAGGCCTTCCCTTCGATTTGAATTACCTAAGAATCCTGCAGCTCACCCAACTCAAAGTGGAGGGGTGGGAAGTGGTTGGGTCCACGCACCCTTTGCTCAGCCCATCACTATCCCTCTGCTGCTGTGGGAACTGGGCCCGCGGGGTCAACGGACGAAGTTCTGTGCCACCGAGCCATCCTGTGGTGAAAAACCCCAAGCTTCTCTGGTGCTCATGCTGTGCTCAGCACCGGCTCCCCACAGGCTCCTGCTCACCAGAGGGCTGGGTCCCCTGGCATTTCTGCCACACGTGTACCACAGCCATCTGCCCAGTGGGGTGATCTTAGTTTAACCAGTCATGACATCCAATTTCCACAAGATATGTTTACTTCAGAGACTTCATCTGCCTCCTACTCAAACATACAGCCTTCCTGATTCATCACAAGAAAGTCTCTGAGTGAAAATATGGTATAGCAGAGCTTATTGCCTGGATTCCTTATGCAGCCCTAACGGTAGACTTGCTCCAGCACGAAACTGCAGGTCGAGTGCCCAGGAAGTGTGACATTCCATAATCAAATGGAACAAAGGAAAAATTGCCAGAATTGGACATAGTCAGGTAATTTAATAAATGTAATTTTTCCAAGCATGTAAGTCCTAACGCTGGATTCATAAGACCCTAGGGAGGAAAACCAAGCTTAAACACAATCCTTGATCCACCCCATTATACTCCCTCCCAAAGGCAATCATCAATGACTTTTTGCATGATTTGGGGGACTAGTGTCAAAGGGCCTTAACCATCCCCACTCCAAGGACCCACTGATGAATGATTGCTTTTAAAAGGCAGCAGTGAGACCAGCCTCCAGAGTGATGGAGCAAGGAGCACAACGGACACTCTCTGCAACAAACACCATTTAACTGGAGTGGAGCAGAGGATTGTAACGATGAAGTGTTTAAGGTCTTTAGAAATTGTCCTAAGTGGGTAGAGCCAGCGGAGAATCATTCACTGGAGAATATCTACCGAAGCTCCCTGAGAACAGCAAGAACTGGTGGCCTTCGATCCACTGCTGATACCAGGCCTCCCTCCCCAGTCCCAGCTTCCACCGTGGGGACGTACTGTGGGTGTCATTCTGCAGGAGGGTGCATCCAGGAACAGGCCTTCTCTCCCCACGGCCGCCGGTCAGCAAGGACCGGGATGTAAGTTTCTCATCTCTGCCGAATCTGTGTCGCAGAAGCCTTATTCCAGCCAGTCTGGACTGAGCGTTCTGGGGCTCCTTCCTCCAACCAGCCCCCATTCCAAAGGCAAAAACTCTACCCCGTGTTGGGTAGGTTGGCATCCCTGGGTCCAATCACCCTGCCCCAGCTGGCTCGTAAGTGGGAATTATACACCAGGAGAGACAGTGGGAAGAACAGAGGATTCTGCCCACACAAACCCTCCTCAGAGCAGGTGACAATCCGGGAAAGTCTACTGCTCACCCTGCGGGGCAGTGGGGTAGAGGCCACGCTGGGGGGAAAGGCCGGGCATAAGACCTCTGAGCTCCAGTTCTGCACTGACAGGCTGGCTACACACAAAGTGGCGGACAGAATCTGCACCCCAGGGTAATGCTGAGGGCAGTGGGAGATCCCAGAGGAAACAGGGAAGAGGAGGCTGTGGGCGCCATGATGCAAGTTCATCCCTTCGAGGAGCCAAGTTCAGATTTTACTGATTTTTCTGTGCTGCTTTTCTAATTTCTGTGTTATACACTTCCACTGTGCCTTTTATTATTTCCTTCCTTCTGCTTGCTTTGAGTTTAGTTTGATCTTTGGTGGAAACGTTAGGATACTGATATAAGACATTTCCTCTTTGCTAATGTGTTTTATGTCCGAATCCCCCCTACCTGCTTGTTCATGCATGGAAGCCTGTGACCCTCCCAGAAAGCTGCGGCTCAGTGTTGACAGAATCTCCGCAGGCACTGTCACTGCAAAACCTGCCTTCCTGGAGATGAAAGTGGGAATTTGTGTTGTTCTTTATTGTGTTTTCAGAGTAATGTAGAAAATAAATTCATGTAGGACATGAAGGCAGTAAGTAATGTTAAAGATGGACAATGAGCAGTGGGGCCACCTGCCATATCACTTCAATTTGCAAAGCTGTATTTAACCAGGAACAAAGTGGGTATAAGTGTGGCCATTCCATCAGAACAAGCATGGAATGTATGGATTTCTTGTAATCAAGCACTTTCTAGTTCTATTCAAGGAGTTCCAGAAGTTTTAGAACTTATGCAAGTGTGAAGGAGTGCTTTCAATGATAATACAAACACATAACCACACATACACTCAATATGAACATAATAACTATGCATGCCCTGTGAGACCAAGAGCTCCTTGAGAAATTGAAGAAACAACATCAGACTAATTTTTATAATAGTGATCATCATTTCTTAAATTTGGAGCTTAGTTGTAGCATTTTTAATGGTAGGTAATGAACTGAGGAGCAGATTTTCTCTCAGCATTAAATGACAAATCTGCCTGCCTCTTAGTGAGAGCTAAAAAAATATTTCTTTCATATTTCCTGACCTCTCCAAAAGGACAAGATCCTAATTAGAAAATCCTTTGAGAAGAATGAAATACATTAGATAAATAACAAACTTCTACCTAGCAAAGTATATCCAAAGCAAGCAAAGTTAGGACATATTAAAGATGTGAGCAGAAATAAAGGAAATAGAGAATAGGAAAACAAGAGACAATCAAAGAGACCAAAATGTTGTTTTCTGAAAAGATCAAGAAAGTGAACAAACATTAACTAGACTGACCAAGAAAAGAGTGAAAAGACTCAAATTACAAAACAAAAAAAATGCAATGAAAAAGGAGACATCACTACTGACCTTACAGAAATCAGGAGAATTGGAATGGAACACTATGAACAATGGTGCACCAAAAAATTAGGTAACATTTACCAAATGGCAGAAATACGAAATGAGAAACCCATGGTGGGGGCCTCTAGAGAGGGGTATGGACCTAGCATACTCCACATTTGCTTCACTTTTAATCTGTGTTTCTTTTTCTCTCGTACTATGAACAATAAAAGTTTGTTGATTAATGTAGGCAAACTACACTGATTGATTTACACCAATTCATATTATGTAGAAATGTAAGTTTTTACAAAAACGGTTGCCAAATGTAAGGAAGAAAGTAGATAGGTGTCCTGCATTTTCCCCAGGTCTGTTTGAGTTAATCCCTACCATAACATGTCAGGTTTTCTTTGTAATCATCATTTTCTCTCTTTTTTTTTTTTCTTTTATTTGCAAAGTGAATGTACATGTTACTCATGTAACTCCAACATTATGACACCATTGGTGAAAAAAATGTATGTATATGTGTAAATCCTGGATAAGCTGATTTAAATATATGAAAATATGTTTAACAGACAGGAATGTTTTGAAGGCACTTCCCCTAGCGTTCTCTCACTCTAAGACTCACACAACAGAGAGTGAAAGGAGGGCAGAGCTGCTCTCTTACTGGGAAGCCCAAAACGGTTTTAAGTATTGATACCTATAAAATCTTGTGTTAATTACCATACCTTAAAAGCCTAAATAAATTAGAAAATGTAATGATTTCTACCCAGGCCCGGGAGAAGAGCACCTGCTAGAAGCTTGGCTCCTAGTGTCCATGTCTGCTTTGTGCTGACTCTGAGCTGCTGTCCACACTGAGGCATTCATTTCCCTGGGAACCCTGTCAAATGTAAATCTCCACATTCACCATTCTAATCCCAGGGCAAGTGGCCCTTTTCAAGTTCAAAGTCATAGTAATAGGACTTGTTTATCAATGATTGAAAACCCCAGAGTTTTTAAAAATGACTACCTAATCTGACATGTCTTTTTACCTTGAGGAATGCCAGTATATGCAACTTATACATTTAAATTACATTTATAATTGAAAATACACAATAATCTGACTAATCAGAAGATGTAACAAATCACGGGAATTTAAGGTAGGTAGGTAGACATGATTGCTCATTCTCCTTTTAATGATAAACAGAACATGTTTGCGTGTCATATCTAAAAATATTTTTCTTAAGTATTGATACCTATGAAATCTTGTGTTAATTACCTTGCTTTGAAAAGCCTAAATAAATTATAAAATGTAATGATTTCTACCCAGGCTTCATCCATCAGTGATGCAATAAAATAACTCAGCATTCACAGCTGGAGAGGTGTGGGTTTGGATTTGTGATCTTCCACTGACCAGCTAAAAAATGTGTATAGGTTGCTAGACTTTTCTGAGCCACAAAACTTAATTTACAAAGCAAGAAAACTAAATTATTTCACAGTGCATTTGGGAGTAAAATAGACTGATTATTAGAGGTACATAGATACAGTGAGATAGGCATACACAGAGTCAGAATTCCTGAAAATTAATTGTTGTTATTATCATTGCAAACACCCATAGGCTCACTTGGTTAAAGGTGTGAACTACAGCTGCATTTCAACAGCACAATTCAACAAGATCCTAAACTGAAGTTAGGGACTGGCAACTGGGGCATTAACATAAGAAAAAAGTGGACATAGATGGCAGATGTCTTTTATTTATTCCTCACATGTAATTAATTTCCTTGATTTAGAGAATAGTGATTTGGAAATTTAGTTTTTAATGGTTATAAAATCCAGGTAAGATATGAACACCTTTCCATCTCAATATCTGAGAGAAAGCTTTGTGCAACCTCTAATGTTGAAATAGGATATTCCATGTGTTTAAGGAACAAATGCTTTCTTCATATCTGTTTTGCAAAGCAAATGATATCATTGTGTAAATAGAGAATCTCTTTTCAAAAGAAAAAAAAATTCATGACTGAGTGCATTTCTGACTTGCAGTAACAAGGTGTTTGACAAGTTTGGCTAGGTCCAAGGGCATCTGAGCATGGCATGCATGGCATTATGCCACCTCAGATTTGAGCTTCCTCCCACACAAGTCCACTTCTGAATCTCCCCACGTCCTTGATGTAATGGCTAAATTGTTACTGATGCAGATGGAGCACCATCACGATCTTGAAATCCCTCAGAGGTGACCATATGGCTCTCCTCCCCTTTTAATATTTAATGATGGTCCTTGGGCACTCTCCAATCATTTAAAAAAACGACAAACAGATATGAAGAAAGGCTGTTTTATGCCAATTTAAAAAATTGTGCCAATGAAAATCCACTCTATAATATTTAAACTCCTTTAAAATGAGAATTTTTGCTCAAATGTATTTGGATATTGGCTGAAGATTTTGATCAAATGCCGATTATCCTTTGTTAGATGTTTCACTCTTTTGAAATAAAATCAATCTCAAAAACCCTCTCTAGCTTTTAATTATATGAATCAATGACAGGCTTCTAACATAAAGTCATGGCCATTAATGAATATTGGGGAAAAGACTGATAATTCTTCTACCTCCAAAAAAAAAAAAAAGAAAGCAGAAATGGTGAGCTCTATTTCTGTGTTAATGCTGCTGTCACACTGAGTGTGCTCAGAAGCCAGATCATTGCCAGATAAAACCACCCTGGAAGTTCTGGTGCTCCTGCTTGCCTCGATTTTACTGTGAACAAACTTTTAACATTGAGAAGAATTTGTTTAAATGCTTCTGAAGGCTGAGTCCTTGGTTTGTGGGCACATGATGAAGAACTGCATCTGTCCTGGAGAGATGCGTAGTCAGCATGCATGAAATACACAGAGGCACAAAGAAGGCCTACGTGGCAAGTCTACTGCAGGAGCTGTAAGCTTACCTTCAGATGCACACAGTTCCCTCAGAGAAGTTAGCATTTCATGGTCATTTAGTTAAGCGGTTGCATCAGTAAGTTATTATTTTTTTTTGAGAGGGCATCTCTCATATTTATTGATCAAATGGTTGTTAACAGTTAACAACAATAAAATTCTATACAGGGGAGTCGATGCACAATCATTAATCCACCCCAAGCCTAATTCTCATCAGTCTCTGATCTTCTGAAGCACAATGAACAAGTTCTTACATGGTGAACAAATTCTTACATAGTGAATAAGTTCTTACATGGTGAACAGTACAAGGGCAGTCATCACAGAAACTTTCAGTTTTGATCACGCATTATGAACTATAAACAATCAGGTCAAATATAATTATTCATTTGATTTTCATACTTGATTTATATGTGAATCCCACATTTCTCCCTTATTCTTATTGTTATTATTATTATTATTTTTAATAAAATGCTAAAGTGGTAGGTAGATGCAAGATAAAGGTAGAAAACATAGTTTAGTGCTGTAAGAAAGCAAATGTAGATGATCAGGTGTGTGCCTATAGACTAAGTATTAATCCAAGCTAGACAAGGGCAACAAAACATCCATGGATGCAGATGATTTCTCCCAAAACAGGGGGGGTGAGGTTCTAAGTCTCACCTCTGTTGATCCCCAATTTCTCACCTGATGGCCCCCCTGCGACTGTGCCTGTCTTAGGTTGTTCCTCCCTTGAGGAATCTTACCCGCCTCTGGCTAACCAGTCATCTTCCGGGGCCATACAGGGAAATGTAAAGTTGGTAAGTGAGAGAGAAGCCTTATTGTTTGAAAAGGTTGGCTTTTTACTTCTTTGCAGATTTATACCCTGTGGCTTTTATGCCCAACATTTGTCTTGAGGTATCTTTACCACTTGGAAGAATTATGATACTCGGTAAATTTGATATGAGGCACGAAGTCTATTTAAGGGTTGTAATTAGGAAGAAGAAAAGCTATAGAGGTAGCAGATGGAAGAAAACATGGGAAGATTGGTTATTTCTTTGACATATCTTCTTTTTTTTTTTTTCCTGGATAATTATTTTTTATTGAAGGGTAGTTGACACACAGTATTACATTAGTTTCAGGTGTACAACACAGTGATTCAACATTTATATACATGATAATTCTAGGTACCAGCTATCACCATACCAAGTTGTTATAATATTTTGACTATATTCCTTATGCTATACATTACATCCCGGTTACTTATTTATTTTACAATTGGAAGTGTGTATATATATATATATATATATTTTTTGTTGTTGTTGTTAGGGCATCTCTCATATTTATTGATCAAATGGTTGTTAACAACAATAAAATTCTGTATAGGGGGGTCAATGCTCAATGCACAATCATTAATCCACCCCAAGCCTAATTTTCGTCAGTCTCCAATCTTCTGATGCATAACGAACAAATTCTTACATGGAGAACAAATTCTTACATAGTGAATACGTTACATGGTGAACATTACAAGGGCAGTCATCACAGAAGCTTTCGGTTTTGCTCATGCATTATGAACTATAAACAGTCAGTTCAAATATGAATATTCATTTGATTTTTATACTTGATTTATATGTGGATACCACATTTCTCTCTTTATTATTATTATTTTTAATAAAATGCTGAAGTGTAGGTAGATGCAAGATAAAGGTAGAAAATATAGTTTAGAGTTGTAAGAGAGCAAATGTAGACATCAGGTGTGTGCCTGTAGACTATGTGTTAATCTGAGCTAGACAAGGGCAATAAAACATCCACGTATGCAGAAGATTTCTCTCAGAACAGGAGGGGGGAGGTTCTAAGCCTCACCTCTGCTGATCCCCATTTTCTCACCTGATGGCCCCCCTGCGACTGTGCCTGTCTTAGGTTGGTCCTCCCTTGAGGAATCTTACTCGCCTCTGGCTAACCAGTCATCTTCCGGGGCCATACAGGGAAATGTAAAGTTGGTAAGTGAGAGAGAAGCCATATTGTTTGAAAAGGTTGGCTTTTTACTTCTTTGCAGATTTATACTCTGTGGCTTTTATGCCCAACATTTGTTATGAGTTATCTTTACCACTTGGAGGAATTATGATACTCGTTAAATTCGATATGAGGCACGAATTCTATTTAAGGGTTGTAATTAGGAAGGAAGAAGAAAAGCTATAGAAGTAGCAGATGGAAGAAAACATGGGAAGATTAGTTATTTCTTTGACATATCTTCTTGTAGAGTAACTTAAGCATGTATAGGTTTTAAACTACTAATTAAATTGCACACCCACATTAACATAATAGGAATACAGTTACATAACCAAAGCATACCTGTAATTACCAGCCATCTCCAGTGAAACCAAGAAAACCAGTTAGGCACCCTAAGCATTTGTGAAAACTTACCTATGATATGATGGATATTGTCTAACTGAATTTGAATAGTTTGAGAAAAATCAGACAATTTAAAACAACACATTCCTGGGAACTGTTCACATCTCAAGTGTTCTTTTAACAGTAGATAGTCTATAGTCTCAAGATTTTTGAGCGCTGCAACTTGCACTTCTCCTAATTCTTGGTTGAGTTCCAACAGTATAGATCCAGTCAAATTTGTTATTTTACTGTATGCACAGGCCAGCTTAGATATCTCCTTCTTCATTCCAATGGCAATTCCAGGAACCAGTGGAATGAATGCAGCTACAACTGCAACAGCGCCAGGATCTTTGTTGACGTTTTTGATGATCATCTTCTGGAATGACTCTTCTAGAGTATGTTGATGTTGGAACTTCTTCTTCATATCGTACCTTAGTTCATTTTCTGGGTAGCCAAATTAGGCATTGATCCTCTGTATAAACAAAAACAGACCATTTGCCCACCCTTTGATATGCCCTTCATACCATTGTGAAGAACTTAATGGAGGTCCCACACGGGAACTGCTTTTTTTTTGTTGTTCATTACTCTACAATTACATGAAGAATATTATATTTACTAGGCTCTCCCTATACCAGGTCCCCCCTATGAACCCCTTTACAGTCACTGTCCATCAACATAGCAAAATGCTGTAGAATCACTACTTGTCTTCTCTGTGTTGTACAGCCCTCCCCTTTCTCCCACCCACCCTATGCATGCTAATCTTAATACCCCCCTAGTTCTCCCCCCCCTTATACCTCCCTACCCACCCATCCTCCCCAGTCCCTTTCCCTTTGGTACCTGTTAGTCCATTCTTGGGTTCTGTGATTCTGGTGCTGTTTTGTTCCCTCAGTTTTTCCTTTGTTCTTATACTCCACAGATGAGTGAAATCATTTGGTATTTCTCTTTCTCCACTTGGCTTATGTCACTGAGCATAATACCCTCTAGCTCCATCCATGTTGTTGCAAATGGTAGGATTTGTTTTCTTCTTATGGCTGAGTAATATTCCATTGTGTATATGTACCACATCTTCTTTATCCAATCATCTACTGATGGACACTTAGGTTGCTTCCAATTCTTCGCTATTGTAAATAGTTCTGCGATAAACATAGGGGTGCATCTGTCCTTTTCAAACTTGATTGCTGCGTTCTTAGGGTAAATTCCTAGGAGTGGAATTCCTGGCTCAAATGGTAAGTCTATTTTGAGCATTTTGAGGAACCTCCATACTGGTTTCCACAATGGTTGAACTAATTTACATTCCCACCAGCAGTGTAGGAGGGTTCCCCTTTCTCCACAGCCTCGCAAACATTTGCTGTTGTTTGTCTTTTGGATGGTAGCCATCCTTACTGGTGTGAGGTGGTATCTCATTGCAGTTTTAATTTGCATTTCTCTGATAATTAGCAATGTGGAACATCTTTTCATGTGTCTGTTGGCCATCTGTATTTCTTTTTTGGAGAACTGTCTGTTCAGTTCCTCTGCCCATTTTTTAAGTGGATTGTTTGTTTTTTGTTTGTTGAGGTGGGTGAGCTCTTTATATATTTTTGACATCAAGCCTTTATTGGATCTGTCATTTTCAAATATATTCTCCCATACTGTAGGGTTCCTTTTTGTTCTATTGATGGTGTGTTTTGCTGTACAGAAGTTTTTCAGCTTAATATAGTCCCACTTGTTCATTTTTGCTGTTGTTTTCCTTGCCCGGGGAGATATGTTCAAGAAGAGGTCACTCATGTTTATGTCTAAGAGGTTTTTGCCTATGTTTTCTTCCAAGAGTTTAATGGTTTCATGACTTACATTCAGGTCTTTGATCCATTTTGAATTTACTTTTGTGTATGGGGTTAGACAATGGTCCAGTTTCATTCTCCTACATATACCTGTCCAGTTTTGCCAGCTCCATCTGTTGAAGAGACTGTCATTTCGCCATTGTATGTCCATGGCTCCTATATCAAATATTAATTGACCATATTTGGGTTAATGTCTGGAGTCTCTAATCTGTTCCACTGGTCTGTGACTCTGTTCTTGTGCCAGTACCAAATTGTCTTGATTACTATGGCTTTGTAGTAGAGCTTGAAGTTGGGGAGTGAGATCCCCCTACTTTATTCCTCTTTCTCAGGATTGCTTTGGCTATTCGGGGTCTTTGGTGTTTCCATATGAATTTTTGATTTATTTGTTCCAGTTCATTGAAGAATGTTGCTGGTAATTTGATAGGGATTGCATCAAATCTGTATATTGCTTTGGGCACGATGGCCATTTTGACGATATTAATTCTTCCTAGCCACGAACATGGGATGAGTTTCCATTTGTTAGTGTCCCTCTAATTTCTCTTAAGAGTGACTTGTAGTTTTCAGGGTATAGGTCTTTCACTTCTTTGGTTAGGTTTATTCCTAGGTATTTTATTCTTTTGGATGCAATTGTGAATGGAATTGCTTTCCTGATTTCTCTTTCTATTGGTTCATTGTTAGTGTATAGGAAAGCTACAGATTTCTGTGTGTTAATTTTGTATCTTGCAACTTTGCTGTATTCCGATATCAGTTCTAGTAGTTTTGGAGTGGAGTCTTTAGGGATTTTTATGTACAATATCATGTCATCTGCAAATAGTGACAGTTTAACTTCTTCTTTACCAATCTGAATTCCTTGTATTTCTTTGTTTTGTCTGATTGCCATGGCTAGGACCTCCAGTACTATGTTAAATAGCAGTGGGGAGAGTGAGCATCCCTGTCTAGTTCCCAATCTCAGAGGAAAAGCTTTCAGCTACTCGCTGTTCAGTATAATGTTGGCTGTGGGTTTATGATATATGGCCTTTATGATGTTGAGGTACTTGCCCTCTATTCCCATTTTGCTGAGAGTTTTTATCATGAATGGATGTTGAATTTTGTCAAATGCTTTTTCCGCACCTATGGAGATGATCATGTGGTTTTTGTCTTTCTTTTTGTTGATGTGGTGGATGATGTTGATGGATTCTTGAATGTTGTACCATCCTTGCATCCCTGAGATCCCACTTGGTCATGGTGCATGATCCTTTTGATATACTTTTGAATTCGGTTTGCTGGTATTTTATTGAGTATTTTTGCATCTACATTCATCAGGGATATTGGTCTGTAATTTTCTTTTTTGGTGGGGTCTTTGCCTGGTTTTGGTATTAGAGTTATGTTGGCTTCATAGAATGAGTTTGGGAGTATTCCCTCCTCTTCTATTTTTTCGAAAACCTTAAGGAGAATGGGTATTATGTCTTCTCTGTGTGTCTGATAAAATTCCGAGGTAAATCTTTCCGGCCCTGGGGTTTTGTTCTTGGGTAGTTTTTTGATTACTGTTTCAATTTCTTTGCTCGTAATTGGTTTGTTTAACTTTTGTGTTTCTTCCTTGGTCAGTCTTGGAAGGTTGTATTTTTCTAGGATGTTGTCCATTTTTCCTAGGTTTTCCAGCTTGTTGGCATATAGGTTTTCATAGTAGTCTTTAATAATTCTTTGTATTTCTGTGGAGTCTGCTGTGATTTTCCGTTCTCATTTCTGATTCTGTTGATTTGTGTTGATTCTCTTTTTCTCTTAATAAGTTTGGCTAGAGACTTATCTGTTTTGTTTCTTTTCTCAAAGAACCAGCTCTTGGTTTCATTGATTTTTGCTATTGTTTTATTCTTCTCGATTTTGTTTATTTCTTCTCTGATATTTATTATGTCCCTCCTTCTGCTGACTTTAGGCCTCATTTGTTCTTCTTTATCCAGTTTCGATAATTGTGATGTTAGAGTATTCATTTGGGATTGTTCTTGCTTCTTCAAGTGTGCCTGAATTGCTATATACTTTCCTCTTAAGACTGCTTTTGCTGTGTCCCACAGAAGTTGGAGCTTTGTGTTGTTGTTGTCATTTCTTTCTATATATTCCTTGATCTCTATTTTGATTTGTTCATTGATTCATTGATTATTTAGGAGCATATTGTTCAGCCTCCATGTGTTTGTGAGCCTTTTGTTTTCTTTGTAGAATTTATTTCTAGTTTTATACCTTTGTGGTCTGGAAAGTTGGTTGGTAGAATTTCAATCTTTTGGAATTTTCTGAGGCTCTTTTTGTGGCCTAGTATGTGGTCTATTCTGGAGAATGTTCCATGTGCACTTGAGAAGAATGTATATCCCGCTGCTTTTGGATGTAGAGTTCTATAGATGTCTATTAGGTCCATCTGCTCTACTGTGTTGTTCAGTGCTTCCATGTCCTTACTTATTTTCTGCCCAGTGGATCTATCCTTTGGGGTGAGTGGTGTGTTGAAGTCTCCTAGAATGAATGCATTGCAGTCTATATCCCCCTTTAGTTCTGTTAGTATTTGTTTCACATATGCTGGTGCTCCTGTGTTGGGTGCATATATATTTAGAATGGTTATATCCTCTTATTTGACTGAGCCCTTTATCATTATGTAGTGTCCTTCTTTATCTCTTGTTACTTTCTTTGTTTTGAAGTCTATTTTGTCTGATATTAGTACTGCAACCCCTGCTTTCTTCTCACTGTTGTTTGCTTGAAATATGTTTTTCCATCCCTTGACTTTTAGTCTGTGCATGTGTTTGGGTTTGAGGTGAGTTTCTTGTAAGCAGCATATAGATGGTTCTTGCTTTTTTATCCATTCTATTACTCTGTGTCTTTTGATTGGTGCATTAAGTCCATTTACATTTAGGGTTACTATTGAGAGATATGTACTTATTGCCATTGCAGGCTTTAAATTCGTGGTTACCAAAGGCTCAAGGTTAGCCTCTTTAGTATCTTACTGCCTAACTTAGCTCACTTATTGAGGTATTATATACACTGTCTGGAGATTCTTTTCTTCTCTCCCTTCTTATTCCTCCTTTTCCATTCTTTATATGCTGGGTGTTTTGTTCTGTGCTCTTTTTAGGAGTGCTCCCATCTAGAGCAGTCCCTGTAAGATGCCCTGTAGAGGTGGTTTGTGGGAAGCAAATTCCCTCAGCTTTTGCTTGTCTGGGAATTGTTTAATCCCACCATCATATTTAAATGATAGTTGTGCTGGATACAGTATCCTTGGTTCAAGGCCCTTCTGTTTCATTGCATTAAGTATATCATGCCATTCTCTTCTGGCCTGTATGGTTTCTGTCGAGAAGTCTGACTATAGCCTGATGTGTTTTCCTTTATAGGTGACCTTTTTCTCTCTGTCTTCCTTTAAAACTCTTTCCTTGTCCTTGATCTTTGCCATTTTAATTATTATGTGTCTTGGTGCTGTACTCCTTGGATCTTTTCTGTTGGGGTTTCTGTGTATTTCCATGGTCTGTTCTATTATTTCCTCCCCCAGTTTGGGGAAGTTTTCAGCAATTATTTCTTCAAAGACACTTTCTATCCCTTTTCATCTCTCTTCTTCTTCTGGTACCCCTATAATACGGATATTGTTCCTTTTGGATTGGTCACACAGTTCTCTTAATATTGTTTCATTCCTGGAGGTCCTTTTATCTCTATGTCAGCTTCTATGAGTTTCTGTTGTCTGGTTTCTATTCCTTCAATGCCCTCTTGCATCTTGTCCGTTCTGTTTACCAATCCTTCCAGAGTTTGTTTCACTTCTGTAATCTCCTTCCTGGCATCTGTGATCTCCCTCCGGACTTCATCCCATTGCTCTTGCATTTTTCTCTGCATCTCCGTCAGCATGTTTATGATTTTTATTTTGAATTCTTTTTCAGGAAGACTGGTTAGGTCTGTCTTCTTCTCTGGTGTTGCCTCTGTGATCTTGGTTTGCCTGTAATTTTGCCTTTTCATGGTGATAGGAATAGTCTGCAGAACTGGGACGAGTGACGGCTGGATGAGCTTTCCTTCTTGTTGGTTTGTGGCCTTCCTTTCTTGGGAGAACAGCGACCTCTAGTGGCTTGTGCTGCGCAGCTGCGCGCAGACAGGGCTTCTGATTCCTGCCCGGCTGCTATGGAGTTTATCTCCGCTGTTGCTGTGGGCGTGGCCTGGTTCGGGCCTCTGCACCAAAATGGTGGAGCCCCGTTGGAGGGGGAGTGGCTGGTAGGCTATTTATCTCCGTAAGGGGCCTCCATGCTCCCTGCTGCCCAGGGGGTTAGAGTGCCCAGAGATCCCCGGATTTCCTATCTCTGGAATAAGTGTCCCGCCCTTCCCCTTTACGACTTCCAAAAAGCACTCACCAAAAAACAACAACAACAACAAAAAAATAAATAAAAGAATAAAAAACAAAACAAAACAAAACAAAAAACTGCTTGTTTTTCTTTGTTCTCATGCGCCGGCCTCAGGCACCCGCTCACCGGTCTTGCTGCCCTGTTTCCCTAGTATTGGGGTCCCTGTCCCTTTAAAACTTCCAAAAAGCACTTGCCAAAAAATAAAATGGCCGCTCGCATTTCTTTGTTCTCCGTCGCCGGCCTCAGGCACCCACTCACCTGTCTTGCTGTCCTGTTTTCCTAGTATCCAGGACTCCACGCATGCACTGTGTCTGCGCTCTGGTCCGGATGGTTGGGGCTGGGTGTTCAGCAGTCCTGGGCTCCGTCTCCCTCCTGCTCTGACTTCTCTCCTCCCACCGGGAGCTGGGGGGAGGGGCGCTCGGGTCCCACGGGGCTGGAGCTTGTATCTTACCCCCTTCACGAAGCGCTGGGTTCTCGCAGATGTGGATGTGGTCTGGATGATGTCCTGTGTCCTCTGGTCTCTATTCTAGGAAGAGTTGTCTTTGTTATATTTTCATAGATATATGTGGTTTTGGGAGATTTCTGCTGCTCTACTCACGCCACCATCTTGGCTCCAATCAGTCAGTAGGTTATTTTTTAAAAGTTCTTTTCATTTTTCTTCCATCCATTAATTGTGTTTTCAATTATCAGTCATTTGTTCTATCATTCAATACATATGTGTGAGCATGTGTTATTCTTGGGGCTGGTGTAGTCATTGGAGACTCAGAAATGGATAATATAATTTCTGCATCAAAGAATATACCCTTTAACAGGGTCACACGTCAGGGACATCACTTTTATAAGATAGGGTAAGTACTATGGTGGGAGTACCCTATACCAAGGGCTCTGGAATCTCAAAGGGGGAGTCAACTCAGGGGAGCAGGTGGAGATATGGGGATTTATGATTGAAGTTGAGGGAAAATGTCCTAAAAGTGTGGAGTGATTCTCAACACAATAGGGAGGAGCGGACCAGGCTGGGTGGGTCTGGGAAAGCATCAGGGCTGACAGAGATAATGAGGACCTTGATCGGGAACAGAAGATTTGGAAAATGCTCACCTTTTTGTGCATGGCAGAATTGTATGGTGTGTAGATGGTGAAAGTGAAAGACAGACTCAGTGTCATACTTAAAAGTCCAGTGCTTCAGGACTTGTAACCTGTTGCACACCTGTATTGATTTCTTTTTTTCTTTGCACATGAGTGTTTGCTTGTAAAAACATAGACTGATGAAACGGAAGATAAAGTTATTAGCAGAGTGCATAAGACAAAGATGAGGAGAGGACATGAGATTCAGAAGACAACTGGAGATGTGGATTTTGGAGGAAGAGGTGAAGGGAGGCTTATTCAGAGAAAGGAAGCAGGAAGGCAAAGGTGGAGGGTAAGCCACGGAGCTTCCGGACCTGGGGACTTCCTCTGTGAAAACGTCTGCCTTCCCTGATGTGTGAGGACGTGTGTGTGTCAAGGACATCAGTCTCTGGACTGAAGATAAGTGGAAGCATTAGGTAGCGACGCTGAGGGCTCACTGTAGAGTAAGAGTAACTATCCATGTTCTAAGGGGACAATTATTTTTTTCTAGGGATGGAAGGCAGTTGAAAAATTTTGAATTTTTTTTCTCACATGAAACATAGATCCACATAAATTTACAAACAGATACAGTATATCTATGTTCTTAAATTTATATGGGGTGGGATGATTAGGAAAATTGCCAAAAATGTTTTGTAAGAAAAATGTGTGATATGAAACAGATGCTTGAAAAGATACATATCTGTAGAGAAAGTTGCTGGACACAGGCTGGTCCTGATTGGGTGGCTCAAGGCAGGAGATTCGGGAAATGCTTGTTAGTGATGATGCCATTGAAGCGGTGCGGCGTGCGTTCCAGGCTGGGCAGACACGAGAGCTCAGCCCAAAGGGGGCTTGGAGACAAGCACGCGGGGCAGCTGGAAGGGTTCCTCTGTAAGCCAGGGCCAAGGCAGGGAAGGTCCCACGCCTGAGAGGGCACGAGGCGTGCAGGGACATCGGAGTCACAAGAGGCGGGAGTACATGTTGGAATCAGCAGAGGAGAGCACCTCCAATACTGATTAGGAGGTGGAGGAGTTGAGAGAAGACAAGTTTGGTGCAAAGCTGTGGAAGCAGGTGATCACAGTTGACACAAAGCCACCGCTGGTGGCATGCACGTTACAGCTGAGTGCTGAAGCCGCTTGTGTCTTCACAACTTACCTGGGGAACAAGATTCAAGGCTGCGAGTGCAAAGGTAGCTCAGCTCTCTGGTTCCAGAAACTGTTCCCAGGAAGATAAGCTTCCAACCCAATTAACAACTTCACTGTTCAGAAAATTCCTATGAGCCAACTTTTCTGGATAAATAATTTGCTCCTCAAGTCAAGTAGGTCTCATTTCATGATACTGGATTGTGGATTTAGAATCCACAAAAAGTCTGAGTGAATTGCACTTTCCAAACCAGAATTTATTTTTCAAGACCCGCCATAAGGCCCTCACCTTGCCCACCAGCCCTGCCCAGGGCTGACTTTGTCATGAGGCTTGCCCAGTCCCAGTCACCCACCTGCAGAGAAAGACCTTCAGTCTTCAGTCGCTTCAGCCAGATAGGAAATCCCGTAAGTCTCTGCTGACCTCCACCTCACTGGAAGTTCTTATGACTTGTGAGTGGCACTTCTCCCTAACCACAGTAACTCAGATGAACTTAGTTTTGCTTAATTAACGGTTCTTTTTCTGGTGGTCTTTTAAGTAGTCAAGAATCGACACATGTCGTGTCACCCATGTGAAGATTTGAGATCTGAAAAGGATCCCAAATTGTTTGGTTGTTTCAAACAATGAGACAACATCAATTCGTAGTTGAATGAATGCATATTTCAAGAAAGTACCATTATGTATAACAAGATGGGGAATGTTTTATATGTAAGAACTTTTATTAGGAATGCAACTACTTTTTGGGGGGAGGGGATACATTAATGGTAAATGGGATCAATAGAGTTATGTTAAAGGGACTGATTATGGAAAGAAATGTTCTGCAGAAGACAAAAAAACCAGTATCTATTTATCTAGGAACAGGAAAGAGAAAATGAAGTCACACAGAGCAAGGCCAGGCTCTTTACTCCTATTTCCCCATCCAAGTTTTGATTGAGTTTTGTCCGTCCAGCTCTTCAGAGATCCTACAGAGATTGAATGGCAACATCTTCTAATTATATAGTGCCAACACAATGTAACTATAACCCTCTCATTGCAAAAGAGTAATTAAAGTAAAAATAAGACTTTTGCAAGTTAATAACCAGAGGCAATTACAGAGGCCAACTACAGAAACATGTCTTCTCCAGTTCCTAGTCTGCAGAATCTCAGCTGAGCACGATCTCAGTGACCTGTAGATTCAGGGTTTCTTTAGCTGCTGAAATCTGGTCTCCAATCTCAGCAAATGAAGTTCTCCCAGGCAATGTCCCTCCTTTTCTAGTGCAGTATAAACTTTAATGGGCTTCAGTTTTTAAAGCATTGAAAAAAAAAAAGGGAATATGTTGATCAGAAAATAGACTTTATACCATCATAGTAAAAAAGGAGTCAAATTCCAGTCCCCAAATAAATATACTGGACAAAGAGCTACACACTGTCCCAGCACAAAGCAGTCACAGCACGATCCGAGAAACGGAGGGTGGGCGACACCCGCAGCTTCCACTCCTCCGGGATGCCGGTCTGGGCCTGAATGCGTAACCTGCTAGCTTACACTGGGATAAACCTCCCACTGGGAGGAAGCGTGGCCCCTGCGCATAGCTCACACTTGGGTGAAGAGCTTCTGCACACCAGCAACTTCCTCGGAGCTTGACATTTGAAGTATTGCTGACTCCACGCAGTTTACAAATTTATAGTGTCAACAAATTTCACCAGGTCCCAGTTGAGGTACATTTATTCCAATATATTGAAACAAAAAGTGTCTTGACTTCCATTTTCCCTGGGGTCTTTATTTCCCCAGGGCTCCAGGGCTTTATTGGGGGCTGTCAAGTGATAGAGATCCCAATGCTCTTCCCCAAGCCATGACCTTTGATACGGGAGAGTCATTATTTGGTCCAATCCGGGACGACAGTAAAGGTGACAGGTCCTTGAGGTCAGAGTGCAGAGGTCATTGTTACTTGCCTTTGTGTCTGCAGCACATAGCCTAGAATCAGAAACCAAATATGTATGTGAAATTCAGTGGCATAAAATAGATTTCCTGAATGAAAACTAGCAAGTGTGTGCGAGAGTCAATACACATTCTCAGAAAAGTCCATCCTCAAAGTCCCGTGAGGGTCCTCGATGCGAACAGGCGCCCCGGGGGCTGCGCTGCCGCGGGGGCTGTGTTTCATTTCATAACACTCGGAAACGAGCAGTGGGCCATTCTGATGGTGATGCAAAGCTCCAGGTAAACATCCTGAGACTTTGGGGAACATTTGAAATAAAGTTCTTTGTTTTGAAGAGAAAAATGGTGATGACAACATTCTCTGTCCAACTGAGCCCTTTCTTTCTTAAGACACTATCTCTTTTAAAACAGTGATCTCTCTTCTCACTGGCAAATTCAAAGTTAATAAATAAAGCACAGAGGGTGCTTGACCTGCGATCCCCTTCCGAATGTGAGCACACCTTCCAGCCCGGGGATGGAGACAGGGTACAGTTGGACGCTGCTTCATGTGAACCTCTAGTTTCATACAAAGCATCAGCAGGAGCCTTCAGTCCACTCCACCTGCTGGCCTGGCAGCTGGTAAGTGGGGTTAGAACATCTGTGTGTCCAATAGCATAGCTGCTGAGTCAATAACCCCAGGTTTAGCTTCAAAATAGTGTGAAACCTCTCTTTAGATCCAGCATGTGAGAGACCACATGCTCCCAAATACTCCGGAAGGATCCTAACCCTTAGCAGAAAGTAACCAGCAGCAGGGTTTGCATGGAGCTGGCCCTGCAGAGCTCCTGGCCCAGGCCTGTGAGATGCATGTGGACATGCAGACCCAGGACAGGTACCTCACTGGATATCCCATTTGTGTGAGAGGCTTTGAACTAGACAATCTCTAATGTCACTTACTGTTTTAATATCCTATGATTCTAGGGAAAATTGTTCCTAATTGCTGCAAGGGCATTGGCCCTGAGTGTCTCTCATTTCTGGCCCCATGCCACTCTTGGCTGGGGTGTGTGAGGGTGGTTGCTGGGCCTGGGTTTGGTTCTCGTGCTGTCACTTCTCAGCTGCCAGCTGGGCTGTTGATAGCAAGTGGTTCACCCAGCTGTGCCTCGGTTCCCTCCTGGTGAGTTGAGGCTGTGTTGAGGCCCACCTCCAGTGTCTGGGAGACAAGAAGAGCCATCAGTCCTTTGCTGCCTGGCCTCCCCCCGCATGAGGATGGAGTTCGGATCAGAGATGTTCACACTGTCCAGGCCCAGAGCAGCAACATCTAGGGCTCTGTCTGTCTGTCCGGTGAGAGAAGCCCCTGGGGCTTGACACCTTCCCCTTCTCTCATCCTCAGATGGTCTCAGAACCAGGTCGCCAGCATGCACAGCTGTCTCTCCTTTAATCAAATTGACTTTCGATTATAATAACATCTCGTCAGTCTGAAAGCTAACCACCAAATCGGAAGGCGTTTGGGAGTTAATGGGAAGTAAGGAGCTGTATCAGTTTGGGAAAGTGTGACGATTTATGAATGCAGAGCCACTCAAAGCCCTTGAGCTCTAAGTCCCTCTGTAAAGGAAACATGGCCCCCAGAACAGTGCCAATCACCTGGATACAGTGATGTCTTTTTCATCACAGCCAAGGTTCCTGTTGTTGAACTCCACTCAACTTTGATTTTCATTCAGTTAAGGTCGAATTCAGCCCCACCGGAGAAAGGGAGATTAGGAAGACGTGCTCGGTGATCTTGAGTGTGCTTGTAGCTCCCTGTGTTTGCTCTGTTCCCTGTTAGACATCAAAGAGGCAGTGCCTGGGGATAGGTCCCCTTGTAATAATGCTCAGCAATTAATGCTGGCAGCCTCTCAGCCTCTGTGACAAATGGCCTCCGGCAAGCTCCGAGTTCCTGGGCCTTGTTCGTTACCTTTGTTTAAGTTGAAGCAACTGAGATAAAGTGAGAACTGATGCCCTTCAGAGTTGGAGAAGTATCTCTGCAAGGGGTGTGGGTGTGAGAGCAGGTGTGTGTGCTGCTTTCCTGTGCATGTGAGGCCCAGCCTCCTGGGCATTGCACATGGAGGGCAGGAAGCATCCACTGTCCACCCTCCTCCAGGTGATGTCATGTGGCTCTTCCCTCCTCCAGTCCCAAAGGTCCCATTGCCAGCCCAGAAACCATCCCTCCCATTAAGCTGTGCCTGTCACCTGTGTCCCTCCTCTCTAAAGGTGTGACATAGGAAGAAGGCCAGGCCACCTGGGTCCCCTCCCTCTGTGCAGGCCTTCTTCTGCCTGGGTCAGTCTGAGCCCTGTCGGATGTGTTAGTTGGTGTTTGCACTACTGAACACATCCCTTTCTGTGCATGTCCCCCTCACAGAGCTCCACCCTGCCTGCCATGCTGTTGACCCTCCCCAGCCTCCCCACAGGAAAAAGCTCAGGGCCCGACGCCACCGGCCCCACAAGCTCTGAGAGCACACAGTCATCATGAAGAGAACTGAGAACAGGGACCAGGGTGGGCGTGTCAGGCATTTCTCTCTGAACAGCTGACCTGAGACTGCAGAAGCTGACGCTCCCTCTGAGCAGCCACGGGTCCCAGGATGTAACTTTTCTCTTATTACAAATTGGCATTTCATGGTCACATTAATTGCTTTTTTATGAGTTTATTAAACTAAGTAGAAAAAGAATGGAAATAAGGCAAAAGTAATAGATCTGCCAGGGTCAGCTGGGGTCCCCTCATTGCCCTGAGGGGTCAGCATTCAGTTCAAGCTGTCCTGGTGTGAGTTAATGGGATGGGTGGATGCATCTGGTCTGATCCTGTTCTGAGTCATATGCTGCCTTCAAGTTGCTGCAACTCATTTAAATCCACTCGGGCTCTGGTCTGTACCCAGGCTGGAAACAGCTGCAGTCCATGGGCAGGGGTTGCACAGACCCTCTGCTGACTCCAGGTGTGCAGTCTGCAGCCTCCTTGCAGAGAATGGGGGTGGCTGGGCCAGGGCCACCCTTCAGAAGGGTGTGAGAGCATCTACCCACAAAAGCCATCTTGGCAAAGTGTTGCCTCCTCCAGGGAGGGGCCAGGATGCCTGGCAGAGTGAGTAGAGCACACGGGCCACCTCACATTTTTCACAGAGCAGCACCCTGATCAGGGTCCCTGCTGCAGAGGTGTGGAGTCAAGTATCAGATCTGCTCTGCAAACACCCCCCTGAGCTTTCCCTGCAACGCAAACACACAAGAACAGTCACAAAAGATGGGATTGAGAAGAGGTTAGTCCCTTACTTCACTGTGTTTGTGGCCTCACTCTCTGCTTATTGACATGATTAATATGAAAACACAAAAAGTGAAAAAATTACATTGTGTGAACCAGGCTGCGCTGGCCATACCCTTGTGTGTTAGAATCCCATAAACACATTGGTGAGACCTAGCACCCCATTAGCATATCTGAATATCCATGACTTTAGGTGGTTTGGGTACCCAGCCACAAGGTGAGCAGCTTGACCGAGAAAGTTTCTTGGGAAAGGGCCTGGCGTAGGGCTCTTCCCAGCACACTAAGCCCTGATCCCAATGTGGTCAGCCCTGGTCCCCTGAAGCTGTGGCTTGTGGATCCCTAGGTTGGAGGTAATGGCCCAGAGAAGCCCCTCTTGGTTACCCTTGGTGTGATGCTGAGCATGAACTATTGCCAAAGTGTGGATTCCCACAAACCCGCCCTATGCTTGCTTCATAAAATATCACTAATGGGGTGGCTCATAGAACAGATGGCACACCCTCCAGTCACTGCAGCTCTAGGTTTGCAGGATCTCATGGCTCACTCCGGAATGAACGGGGAATCGGGAAGACAGCTGAGTGGCCAGGTCGAAAACATGGCCATTCCTGGGAGCAGTTGGGTTAACACAAAGCGAGAATCAGCTTAGTCAGGGAGAGCTCAGGAGAACCAGGCATTTTTGTGGAGAAGTCCGTGGTTCTGAGCCTGCAGAAACCAAGGACCTCAGGGTTTTCATAGCACCACTGTGTTTGGGATGCTGTCATCACAATTAGTGGGCTCCATGGCTCAGCTGTCAAAGATAAGACATCCTGAGAGACAGCACAGCTGGGGTGGGCTCAGCGTACTTTCCGTGTGACGCTGACACGGCCCCCTTTTTCCTTAAACTCATGCACACATACTTTCCACAAGCAGCTGGACAGAGAAGAGGGAATCGCAAATGGGTTTTAGAGGCGGGCCTGTGTGGTTCTGTCAGTGAAAGCTCAGCCTTCCATCCGAGCATCCTATGTCTAGGTGACTGTGACCCACTTCCCTTCTGATGACTGTGGATGAAGGGTCTTTGCCGGTGTTGTGAAAGACCCGGGGTGTGGAGATTTGGAAACACTTTCATCAGCGTATCTAAACTGAGCTTGGAAGGTGGCTGACTCTGCCCTGCCCCTGCCTCACCACAGTAACTGCTACTAGAACAGTGGGATCTTTTTAAGTGATAATTGCTAGATATTAACTTTCCAAGTTTGGAAACATGATTTTAGAAAAAGCATAGCTGTGGTTGACCTAGGAAAATGGAAAAATGAACTGTGTCCTGTGCCCTTTGTTAAGTAACTCCTAGCTTTTAGAGAAGACCTCAGCACGACTCCTGCGAGGGTCAGACAATCTGCTGATTAAAAAACAACGAACAGACAAAATGAAACAAAGCCTGAAGGCCAAGCCTAGTCCTCCGCGTGCGCCCGCCGCTTCTGGCTCCAGGAGCAGTGCTGCCCTGTCCAGGGGGCCGAGTCACCCGGGGTCACACCCCTCCGTCCATGCCCACCCTGTTTCCTCATGGCTTCAGGGCTCGTGGGTGGTGTTTGACTGACATCTGGAATGAGCTGCAAGAGTTTATTTAACAAAGATGGGATGGAGAAGAGGTTAGTCCCTTGCTTCACTTCCTCGTGTCAAAAAAATTTGCTCTATTTTGATACTTGCCTTTGTTCCCTTCATTGGGGAATTAAATTCTATGATAAACAGATATTACACCTTGTTTCAGGAAGTGAGTGGCTGTATTTGATGGATGCCCCTGGCTTGCTCTAGGCTACCATTCAGTAATTGCTGCCACCAGGCGCACCATAAACCCACCTGCCTTCAGCCCTCCTTTTGGACAAAGGGCCCTCTTCAGCACCCTCCTGCTAAAACTTGAGCTGATTTAATAACTTCCCTGCCATGTCCCCAGGCGAGCTCTCTTGGCGTTCAGCCCTCCATCTTGTGAAGCTTAGCTGTTAGGTGACACTCTGCTGCCTGGGCTGTGATCTTCTGTGATGTGCTCACGGCTCCTCCTTCTGGGTGGCTTAAAGAGGGAGTCACATCATTCACTCAGAGCCGTATTCAAAGGAGCCTCCTTTCACCAGGAAAAGGGAACATAGGACTTCATTTTAAGCCTGTTTCTAATCATCTGGATAACCAGAGGCAGATGAATCTACATTCTCAAATTGTGAGTCACTATCTGTTGAAATTCCATTTGATTTGGAATTGAATTATCCAGCACCCTCCCCCATTGGGAGCAAGGCACTCTTTAAGCAAGAAAGGAATCTTCCTTAGTTCAGCTCTCTGGGGGAAATACACGTCCCAGTGGCTGAGTGACTGTATGGAAGTCGTCTCTTCAGCTAGTTTACAAAAGTCTGAACTCTGCCCTAGAGGTCAGACAAACTGTGCCTCTGAATGAAACCTTCATGAACAAGCCACTATTTCCCGTGGCAACAATCTTGTGCCTAACGTGGGGTAAGTAACTTAAAATTCTCAGAAATGTTTCAGTCTCATTTGTTGTAGTAAGATTTGTAAAAGAGTTGTAATTTCTAATCTCTTTAAACTCTGTAACAGGAACTCTGAATCATTCTCACTGGAGCTGTGAATTAGTATTTGAGGATCAGCAAAAAACACGAAAAACTTCCCACTGACTCACAGATTTCATCACATGATCACAGATGGTACTCATTTGTTTTGGCACTAAGAGGTCATATTTGAATTATTTAAGCCCAATAGGAAAAATACAAACAGTAATTTGGCCATAAACTTGTGACAGTTGTTTCTGGGTTTAAATAAATGTTCTGGCTCAGTCCCTCAGTTAATAATGGGTGAATCTGAAATACTGGATGCTGCACTGGGCATGCCTGTTTGAAAGTACAAAAGAAGGTGATAAGATCAATATTTGTAACATGTCTGTACTTTCAAATATGCAGGCCAGGTGCTCTATTCAATAATTTTATGATTTTGTAATTGATAGAACTGTCACCAAATTCATTTTAAAGCAGAGGCCCTTCTGAATCCACGGGGAATCCTTGGCAGGCACATTAGCATCTTCTAGTTTTAGAGGCATTCAGCTTTCTTTTCAATGGGCTTCTTAGCAATTTAGTCCTGCAGTTAGTTCCAGTTTAATGACAGCTTGAACTTTTTTCAGTTAAAACTCAGGAAAATCTCTTCCAGGGTTCCAAAATGTGGTAGCAAATCACTGAGGTCCTTTCTATTCCTTTGGGTATTCTTAGATGGGGACTTCAGGGAAGGGACAAAGAGCCCTGTGGGCACCTGAGTAGGTCTATGAGGAGATCTTTATTGACTCAGACTTTCAGGAAAAGTCTTCATTTACGTTCCACCTTTCATTCAGGCTTGGGTTTGCCTGTCTTCTCTGAAAATGTTATCAGTCCATCTTATTATTCAAGTAGAAACTATTTTTATCTATTTCATACACTTTCTATCCATTTGTATATGTGTATGTATGCATGATGAGTCACTGTGTTTATTAATCTCTTGAAACACCTGCCGTCCACTGGAGCATCTCTGTCCCTGATGTACATTCCTGCATGGTACTTCACTACCTCATGGTATGTGTATTATAAAATGAGTTATTAGTTGAATTAGGCTTAAACATAATTTTCATAGAGCTATGGAGATGTTGATGTTCTTATTCCTCAAACAGTTGTCAAAATGAACATATTTATCACATTGGGTATTTTGGTGAAATAAAGCCACTTCTTGAACTTAAGAGGTTTATTCAAATCCAAGGATAGTTTTCTGAGCTTGAATCCCTTGATCTCTCTTTAGTATTTAACACTCTTGTAAGCTACCCTCTCTCGGGTCTCTTCCTCTTGTCTTGATTGTAATTACTCCCAGGTTAAATCCTATCTCCCATGACCCCAGGTACAGACCCTCCTTCTCCTGACCATTCGGTGTTGGGTTTTCAGAGCTTTGTATCCATGCTGAAGCCTCGGATGTGGATTTGGTCATCCCAAGAGAAGAGCCAGGAAGACAGTAGTTTGTCTGGTGGTGTGTGGTATATCTGAACCAGCTTCTGTCCCTTCCGGATGGAGATGAACACTCCCCCACCTGAGTGTTCCCAGATATACCACAAAGCACTACAGGATCCATGTGGATTAACCTGGAAGCATGCCTCCCTGGATTTCAACTCCAGCATATGAACAACTTGAAAGTCACTGTTCCCATCCTTATAAGAAAAAGCCAAACAAAACTGAAAATCAATGACTTTTCTTAGATCCACCAAAGAGTTGAGATTACAGTGAAAACTGCTATCCCCAAATCTGCAGAGATAGATGAATAGAGAGTCAAAGCCAACCAACATCCATTCACCTGCAGAAGAAGCTCCTGGACCATAAACAGGACACACACTTATCTCTGTAATGAGCACCTGCTCATCAGCAAAACTGACCTTCCCAGAGCTTGTCATGTATAGTCGCCAGGGTAATTTCCCAGCTCCATTCTTTGAGACCTTTCTGGTCTCACCTTGGGGGAGGGGGAGAGGCTAAGAAGACCTGTGAGGGTCACAGGACAGGCACACAAGACCAGAAAGATTGAGATTTAGTCATGAGATTGTAGAGTGCTTCCCGTCCTCACCACTCATCACCACCTCAGCAGAGTTCTGGTATAACCACAGCGAGTTACACCCCCAAGGGTGTCACAACACAGACTCTGTTTAAGGGGGAGTCCCTAAGGAAAGCCAAAGATAGAAGGGGGGGAAACAGATGACAGTGAGGACACCACAGGAAGCTGACAGTTCTGAATGCAGCCCAGCTCCTGGCCAGACTGACAGAAAGCCTCACACTAACAGCCATGCTACCAGGGCTCCTGTTACCAGATGCACATGTCTGGCTTTTCAGCAAAAAATTACAAGAATGATAAAAGGCAAGGAAAAACAGTCTAAAGAGTCAACACACATCAGAACCAGACTCAGGTATGACACAGATTTTGGTGTCATCAGGCAGGGAATTTAAGCAATTATGATAAATACGTTAAGAGCTATAAGAGAAAAAGTAGACAATGTGTAAGATCAGATGGGCAATGTAAGGAAGTGACAGAAACTGTAAGAAAGACAGAACGAAGAGGACATCAGAACATAGAACAGAAATAAAGACTCTCTTTGGAGTGTGTCCTCTTCCATCATCTTCCCCTACAAAGCCAAATACACCCAGCCCATGTCTTCTTTTCCTCCCTTTATAAGTCTCCTCCTTTGATAACAGCTCTGGAGAGGACACAGGCTCTGGGTCTGGGCTGTGACTGGGTTTCAGTCTCGGCTGCGCCGTCTGCCAGATGCGTCATGGTGAGCAAGCTACTTAATGTTTCTGTGCCTTAATTTCTGCACCTGTAAAATAGGTCAGTCACACTGACTATAGACAGGGTAAGGTTAAAGGATGAAAAAGTTAGTAAGTGTAAAGGATACAGAACACTGCCTGACAACAGGAATACCTGCATCAGCAGTGAGGTCCAGGGCAAAATGAAAATACGGCATTTGGTTTAAAATATTAAGAATTTCAAGGTGGTATGGGCAGAGCATAAACCAAGTACAGGGCCCTTTTGGGCAGCGGGTCCACAGGAAGCCAGTCCCACCTGCACACAAGCACTTGGGCAGCGGTCTTGGCACTACGGCTCGGAGCAGCGGTGGTCCTGCTCTAGGAGTGCTGGTGGATGTGGTCCTCCTAGCGGGCAGGGCAGTGGAATCTAATCACACTCCAAAGAAAGAAATCTGGGAACATCCCCAGCTGCTTATTCTGCCTTTGCCCCTACATTCAACGGTAAATAGCTGTTGATTGCTTTTAACTCACTAATACATCCCAATCTGTTTTCTTTCCCCATGCCTGATACTACCATGATGACTTGCCAAGATGCTGCGACCGCCCTCTCGTGGGCTGTTGGTCCGCTAGGTTCTCTTGCCACATGACATCATAAAATGCAATCTCATGATCCCTCACTGCCCAAGGCTTGCAGCAGAGCCCCATGGCTCCCAAGGCAGCACCGTGAGGGGCTCACTCCTCTCTCCGCAGGCCTTCTGATCCATCCTCAGCTCTCCCTGGTCCCTCCCTTCAAAATCTCTGTTCCCAAATAATGCCCAATTGTTTTCAGTTCTTGACAGTTATTTAATAAAGATTCTTGCCTCTTTTTGCATATACAATTCTCCCTCCCCATTGAGTTGTTTTGTGCATTTCTTGGGGCCCTTTATCACCTCATTCTTATATCTCCTTTATTAGGAACTCTTACCCACTTTTCTCCAAGAGATGAAGGCATTTTCTCTCCTTTGCAGGGCATCTCCTGTTCTTATTCCTCTAGACCTCTAACTGCATTGTAGTAATTCTGGGTTTTCAAACTGTGTCCCTCACTGAGCCGTGCACCCCAGGTGGTACACCCACCCGTGTGTAGCTCCATGATTAGAGCAACCTCTAAGCACTTTCCGTGCAAAGTTCAGAGTGGTGCTTAACAAATCCTTGAAGACCATAGTGTGAATGCAAGAAGGAATGAATGACTAAGAGAATTAAGTGAATAAATAACTCACTTTCAAATGGAGAAAGCAAGAATATACAGAGATTAAAAGTCATTGGAGACAAAATAATCTTAGGTAGAGAGAGTTTAACAAGAAAATCTAAATTACAACTTAATTTTTTTCCTTCATTTTGTTTAATCTTTTTCTCTCTCAAGTAAAGTCAGGTAATTTTGCAGGTAGAAGTAACTCATTTTTAGCTGCTTTTTGGAAATAATATTATACTTTCAGAAAAATTTCAAAGATATTACAGACAGTTCCTTGGTAGCTTTCACTCAGCTTCCCGTAATATGAGTGTCTTACATGACAGTGGTGTAATTATAAAATGCTAACTAATTAAAATTGATTTAGTGCTATTAACCAAACTGTAGGGTTCATGTAGGTTTCCCAGCTTTTCCACCAGTACCAGTTCTAGTTTCTGGTGCCCAGCCCAGGCCCTATGCCACACTGAGTGCCCGTGTCTCCTTGGTCTCATGTATGTGTGAAAGTCCCTTATTCTTTCCTATTATTTCATGGCACTGAAACTCTCGAACAAGAGTACTCGTGTATTTTGTAAACTGTTCTGGGGTTTGGGCTTACCCTTCATCCTGGGATGAGTTTTGTTCCCCAAATTCATATGTTGATGTCCTCACTGTCACTACCTCGGAATGTGATTGTATTTGGAAATGGGGCCTTAGAGGAGGTAATCACAGTAAAGTGGGGTCATTGGAGTGGCCCTAAACAGGTAGGACCAATGTCCTTAGCAAAGGCGATCAGGACGCAGACGCACGCACAGAGGGTCGACCGCGTGGTGGCACAGGGAGAGGATGGCCGCCTGTGTGCCAAGGAGGCCTCCGAAGAAGCCAAGCCTGGGACACCCTCATGGGACTTCCAGCCCCCGGAGCAGCAAGGGGGAAGCGTGTGCCCTTCCAGAGACTCTGCACAGCATGGTCACAACAGTCCCAGCACATCAGCTCAGGGGTGTTTCTCGTGATCGGCCTGACAATGCAGATTTTGGGGAAGAGCGTCACAGAGACGACGTGCCCTCTCCTGCCGATGTATTAACCTGTTCACTCGGACAGGGTGGAGTCTTGGAGCTTTTGCCACTTGGAGAAAAGTCACTGCTTCTCCCTTTCCTTACTGTATGAGTTAGAAACAAGTCACTGAGTTCGGCCCAGTCAAGAGGAGAAGAATCAAGCTCTGCCTTCTAGAAGCTATCAGATAATTTGTGGACATATGCTAAAACCACAATAATGAATAAATATATTGGAGGAAATAGTTTAAGGCCCTGTAACTATGCTTTTCTCCTTAAAATTCCTCCTATGAATTTTAGCATAATCACTGAGTCTTGTCTGCACCAGTATTGCTGTACTGTCCTAATGGTGAATTTTTATTTCCTTCTTTAGTTCTATAGTTATTAGTTGGAATTTTTCTGTAAGGGATCGTTCTCCCTTCTCTGCCATTTGTTGATTATTTTAGTCATTTATGTCTATGAGTGTGGATTCCTGGGTATCTTTATTTTCCTGTCCAACTACTTCCAGCTCTGGCCATTAGGGAAGCTTTCAGGGTCAGCTCCTGAGTCTCACACAGGCCACTGTTTTTACTGAGCACTTGTTTACTTCAGGCTCAACCTCTGTTTTACTTTTCTTGGCTGTGAAATCAGCCAGTTTTTCAAGAGGTCTTGATCCCCTTTACTGGAGAGTGTTATTTAGAAAGCAAGATGTGGGTGCCCAGTGTGCGTATTGCCACCAGGCTGTCAGTGACGCCACACCTTCTCGGTGTGCACCACCCCTCGCACACACACCTCTGGGATAGTTTCCGCAGCCCACCCATCTGTAGGCTTACCAACAAGCCTCACATGAGTCCATGCTGAGCTCTCCAGCCCCAAGACAGCACCTAGAGGTCACTTTTAAAATTGAAACTGTTCTGCTTTCCCCTGGCCTCTTTCCTGTCCTGCAGTTTTTTCTCTAAGATAAGATATGCACACATCTAGCTTATTAAACTAGAGCAATAAGCAAATTAAACACCATTTCCGTGTATCTGAGAGTGTACAGGGATCCTGGCAGGTGTGGTTCGGATGCTGGGTACCTCAGGTGAGATGGGTCTGGGTGCTTTGGCAACTCGGGCACCTTGAGCGGCGTTGCCTTCCTGCGGGTGTGCAGAAGCACCCTCCGGCCCCCAGCACCTATGAGACCCCATTTGCTGTTGATATTTCCCCATACTTAATGAGACCTCCCACCCTGTGTTTAGGAAATGCTAAAAAGTGTGTACACATACATCCTGTTTGGGGAGAAAATCATACGGGGGCTCCGGAGCCTGGCTGCCTATGAAACCTGTTGGCAGGCTTGTGAATGCTTTGTGTCATACGACCCCTGCACCTTCTGAGCATGACTTTGCATGCAGCTCTTCTGAGAAGAAAGACAGCATTTCTGCTTAGCTGGTAGGCTGAGAGCAAGTGGGACAGCCAGAAGCCAAGGCAGAAGGGGGAGCAAGACAGAGGCCAGCTCTGAGGGTGTACTTTCTGGGAGGGCTGGGTGGCTGGGCAGTGGGTTCTTACCAAGGGGGTGGGCCTGAGAGGGGGGGATGTGGACCCAATAGTTCTGGCAGTGCAAAGTGGCGTTAAGTCCCTGTGTTCCAGGAGGTAGATCACTGAACCACTCCAGGCTTCTGATTGCTCAGCTCCACCATGAAGGGGCAGCTACACCGTCATCAGGTACCTGGGGCTCAGCATCCCAAGGGTTCTGTGGCTTCTGAAGCCGGGCAGCAGAGTTTGGTCTGTCCAGGCTCTGCCCCCGACACCCAGCTCTGCTCTCACCTGGATGATCTGACTTTTCGTTTCTTTCCTGCAGAGTGGGTGCAGATAACAGCTTTTACTTGTTTTCCTCCTGTGTTGGAATAAGTGAGTGTGAGGAGCATGCGATTTCCTGGTTCTGTCTTCCTTCATGTCCTGGGAGCACTGGCTGAACCCACTCCCGGTGGTTCACTGCAGACTCCTGCTCTGCGGGAGCAAACGGCAAAGGCCAGGTGCCCCCTCTTGCTGGCAGAGTGCGAGGGCCATCTTCTGGCCGGCTCCTCTGTGTGCACCGTTTAGTCCGATTGCGCTGCAGCATCCGGCATTTCACTCCATCCCCTCTCCCTCTGCCTCTCTTCTATAAAGGATTGAGTTGTGCTTTATCCTCTGTCTAATCCTCTCGAAATTCTGTGTACCTTTCTAAATGATGGCAGTGCCCTGACAAAGCCAGGGAGATGAGAAAGGTGGAATGCACATCAGGAGGGTCTGTTAGATCCTGGGTGACAGCAGGGAGGGGATGCCCAGACTCACTTCATTTAGGCCTGAAAGCACCTTTGCTATGTTTCCAAGGTGAGGAAAATGGAGTAGGCCTGGCTGTGCTGTGTCCCTCTGCCTGCCAGTCACACTGTCGTTGAAGGAAACGTAAAACATTGAGGAAAAATGGGAGCAACATCTAAATGGAAAGGAATAAATAAAAGGCACATTTGCATAGTTCTAAATATCACAACTGCTCTCTGTCATCCACTGAGATTATTACAGCCAGTAAAGAGGACTAATTTGTGCCTGGATGAATGTAGTGAGGTAACCAAGATGGGATTATCTGTTTCCATCTTGGCTGGAGAGTTTTCTGCATACCGAATATACTTTAAAAAAGACACATCCAGGGACTTTTTTATTTGCTTGCTTGCCTAGGAAGGTGCTCATTTGCATGAGGTTGTCAAGAGTTATGACATTTAATGTTATTAAAGTCACTTCCATTATTTTACTGAATCTCAGCTGCCTTCACCTGCAAAATGTAAATATTTCTGACTACATGACCATTACCAGAGATCCTGAGGAATGGAAAAAAGAAACCCAGGTCTTGGCTCTGGGGGCAGGCCAGCCTGCCAGCTTCCATGTCAAATTCCCTGCCATGAATTTGGAAATACAGTCACTTGGTGTCAGAAGTACGACACACACATGCATGCACAGGAACACACACACACACACACACACACACACACACACACACACAGAGTTGTTGTTTTTCTAGAAATCCAGCACGATTTAACAAACATTTGGCAACAAGTCTTTGTTGGGAATGTAAAAAGAAAGGACTTCGATGACCGAGTAGCTTGGCCAGAGAAGATCAGGTATCTGAAGACAAGAAGGGCCAATCTTGGAGTCAGCAGGAATAATTAAATCTTATCTATTTATTGACAAGAAATCATTTTATGATGTCACCAAATTTTTAAAAATGGTGCTTTTTGGTAAACTTGGGAAATAGAAGTGATAGATTTTGATATAATTATATTTCATATTAGAATGATCTAAATTTTTAGACAAGCCCCAAAGTAATATTCAGATAATACTTTAGCTTTTTCATCTGTATTTACTTAGATCTAAAATTCACTTATGAACTGAAAATAGTCTTTATGTGTAATATGTAGCTTGTCATATTATGAAACATTTTAAAATTACCAAAAAATCAGACTAGAGCAATATCCACTTAGATTCAGCAATTAACGTTTTGCCACATTTTTATATCTGCCATATATTTTTCCCTACCTCTTTCTTTATCTCTATCTCTTAGTTTGTATTTTTATCTAGATGGGTAAATAGACAGATAGATTGATACATAATGTTTTGCTAAATCATGTATGCCCATGTACATATCCAAAATACCACTATCATACCTGTTAAAATTAACAATGATTCCCTAAAATCCAGTTTTTCCCAGATCACCTGCACATTTTCTCTTTTTTTAAAAATTATTTTAGAAATGGTGTTATCAAACTCAGATTCAAAATGTGTGGATTAATTACATTGGTACACCACCTTTGTCTTTTTTGTAATGAAAACAAGCCCTCTTCCTCCCCAAAACCTACTAATTTTTTTCCCCATGATATTGACTTTTTGAAGACAATAAATCAGTGAAGTTTTCATGTCCTACATTCTGGATTCCTCTGATTGTTTTCCCATGGTATTGTTTACCTTGTTTCTCTAGCTCTTACATCCCCTCTAAAGTGAAGGCTAGGTCTCCATTCACAACCACTATTTTTAGCAAGAACACCTTGTGTGTCATGTTGCATAGTGGACATTTGAGCACATCAGGAAGTGCCTCATGCCAGGTTGCTCTGTTATTAGTGATGCTAAATTTAATCATTTGAGTTAAGGTGGTGACAACCGTTCCCTGAGGTATTTGGCATCCATGTGGTGATGCTTGACTGAATCAACAATTTTATTGGGTGTTGGCAAAGTGGTTCTAATGATATTATTGCTTCTACATTTATTAATTGACATTATTATGTAAAGAACAGCTTTATCTCATTAACTGGGGTTATGTACACTTACACCTAAAACTTTTGAGAAGGAAGCCCTTTCATTTAATCTCTATTCTCCAAAGTGTGAAGTTGATATAATAGTTTCATGCAATGGCAGATAATGAGGTTTCTTTTTCCCCTCTTTATCTTTGTTTGAGAGACTGAAAATGTTTAATTGTTCAACATGTTACTGAGATAGAGATATCATTTTTTATTGATGTCCAAAGTTTCCCAGTTTAGTCAATAAGAGCCCCTCAGTCAAGCTCTTCTGTCCTGATATGACCCATTAGTCTTTGAACACTTAGAACTCACCCTCCTGCACATTGGAAATTAGCTTTTGTCTAGGGATCTTGTTATTGGTGAGTGTATTTAAGGTCAGCTCCTGAACCCTTGTGCTTATTGCTACAGTTGTCCTTACTTCTAGGCCATTCCAATGAAGACAGCTCAGCAAAATAGACACTTTTAAGAATAAATTATGAAATCGTATTTCTAAAAAAAAAAGTTAACATTAGAGGATATTTTGACTAACTTTTTCATTTTTCTCTTACAGTGAAATATCATAATATCATTAACATATTTACTTACTTGTATCTCTTGCAATCTGCTGAAGAAGTATCAAAATCACAGTATCTTCATCATCACTAAAAACAGAACCATTTAGTTCTGAGTGAAGTTTAGAATTTATTTATAACGAATCTCTTTGTTCCTTAAATATATATCTCATTCAGGATATACTATCAATACTTGGGTTAAAAATAACTTGAATTATTTCTTATTTGTATGGTTATGTCACTCAGATACTCCAAAATTAGGTTGTTTTATTTTTGTTAAATTTAAAAATAAAAGACTTTAAAAAAAAATGTAACTATTTGTTCACACATGAATCATTGATAGGATTTAAATGCCAAAACTATATTAAATGTTTTACTTACAGAGGTTTCATATCTATCCCTATCTATCCAATTTTATAATTATTCCCCTTTGTTTTAGGTTTGTAATTCTACTGTTTCTTTTAGCAAAAATAAGCAGATGTATGCATTGCTTTCACTTCCTTGCCTACACAAAATAAGTAGGCCATTTTGTAATTTGTTTTTTTTTTAAACTTAAAACTTTCCTGAATGCCACTCAATAATAGTGCCTTTGTTCTTGCTTTCACAGTGGCCTACTATCCTGGATGCATTTTCTTTTCTTGACCAACAGTCCCCTATGCATGTTCCATTCTTTTCATATTTTCATATTTGCTATCCAAAGTTTGAGAGCAACTTGATGTTTTTCCTTGTAAGTAATGTAGATATTCTGCTTGAAGGTTCTCATCTTTTTCTGCATAGCTTTCACTGTTTAACATTTTTATTACACTATGTTTTAGAATTAATCTTTCTGGGTCAAATTTTCCAGATCTGTGGTGGGTGCCTATATGTAGATTGGTTCTTTGATTCCAGGAAAGCGGTGCATGTGTGTGTGTGTGTGTGTGATTACAGTTTTAAATATTAATTTGGTTCTATTGTTTTATTTCCCCCAGGTGGAGGGAGGGTTTGTTGCTCCCATTATACTTGTGTTGGATCCTCTTTGTGCATGTTACACATATATTTGTGATTCATTTGATAACTTCTTAATTCTGTTTCAATTTCTTAACTCTTTTATTTATAATCTCCATGTCTAATGTTGCATTTCCAGTTATTCATGTTCTATATCAGACACACTGTAATTAAGTTTTAATATTTGGCACATTGCTCTTTTTTCCTGACTTCTTCCCTATACAAATAAGCTCCCAGTTTGTGTTTTTTCTTTCTTTTGTCCAGTACTATCATGAGATTTTGAATTTCTCCTTCATGATATTCTTGTCTTTGTATGAATATCACTGTATTTTAATTTTTAGATGGTGTGGTGTTAAGTTTATCTCTGTTCCATGACTGTTTTGACTGTATGGGTGTTTGTGCATTTTTATGTGTGTGAACTCTCATTCTGAAAAGTGTTGAGTCTCACTTCCTGTTTGTTTATGTATTTATTTTATAAGTTTTACAGCATCTTCTCTCACTGTGATGCAGGGCAATTTTAAAATGGATGGGACACATTGACTTATGTCTTCTTCTGATTCTTTATTATCACCTGCGTTAGCTATTTTGTTATTTTCCATCAACCAGCTTAAATTAAAAAAAAATCACAGGTTGCCAAAAACGAGTTTATATACTGGTAAAGAACAGTTTATCAGAAGATATAGGAATCTTCAAAATACATGTAATTAAAAATATAACTTTGAATTTTTAAATTGAACATAAAGAGTTGGGTGAAAAATAAAGTTTAATGTTTTAAAACACTGACATTAATGCTGAAAAGAAAAAAGAAATACAGAAGATATGAAATTCAGGGTCAATAAACTCTATCTAAAATATATAATTTTATATTCAATAAATAAAAAATAAACATCTTGGTACTTTTTCAAAGTAGACCATGAATTAGATGACAAAAGAAGAATGAACACATTCTAAGTGATGAGCATCATATTTGTTCCCTCATCTCAAAGCTAAAAAACAATGATTTCGTATATTTGGAAAGTACTAAACTAACTGTTAAGTAACCTTATAGTTAAAGATAATGCAATAAAGAAATTACAAAAACATTGGAGTAAAATGACAAAGTTCTGGATATGTAAGGTTTTGAGGATACACTTTAAAAAGAAATTTTAGATGCATTTTGAAATTTAAATTTTTGAGAAAATGAATGGAAATCTGATGAAAGAACTAAGCATCCACTTGAAAACCTGGAAAACCAAAAATTGAGCAAAGAAAACATTATGGATTTAAGGACCATAAACAATTTCTGAAGAACAGACTATACAGGATTAAAATGAAAGGCAGCTATTTAAAATTTTTGTTTTAATAATAGTAGTAATTAAGAAAAATATCAAAAGTAAACTAAATATTGAATTTTTAAAATGTATGGCTATAAATGTACTATGGATGGGGTAGCTTTGTCTTAAAATAGCAGAAAAATAGTGTTTCTCCTTTCAGAAATCTCCTAAAACCATCAATGATGAAAAGAAAAACAAAAACATCAGTAAGAATAAAAAATAAAGCAGATTAGGTCTGGTCGTTTCATCTTCTCCAGGCAATCTTCCATGTATGATTCCTTCCCCTTTAGATGAGATGCAGGGAGACAGCATATCGAAGTGTAGATAGTACTGTTGAGTAGTGTTAGTCCACGGATGGCCTTTCTACATCACTACTTCACCCTAAAGCTATGATTAATATTTGATTTATTTGATTCACAGTAAAATTAAGAGGGGAGTACACTCCCCTCTGTCCCTACACACACATAGCCTCCCCCACTACCAACATCCCCACCAGAAGGGGCATGTGTTACAACTGATGAACTTGCCCTGATACATCAGAATCACTGAAGGCCATAGTTTCCATTAGGTTCACTCCTGGTGGTGTACGTTCTGTGGGTTTGGACAAATGTATAATGACATGAATCTGCCTCTTTAGTATAACATGGAGTATTTTCACTATTGTATTTCCATCACTTAGGAGAGTAACCTTTTTGGTAGAAAATGCATAATTAAGTACTCACATGTAATGGAGCATCAGGTCAATAAGCTCCTCTCAAATGTTTCCAAAAAAAAAAATGTTATTTGAACCATACTTGTAACATTTCTTTAGGATTTGATTATTTTAAAATTTAAAAATTATAATCTTTTTCCTAGTAATTTAAAATAGTATCTTATATTGGCTGACTGCTCTGTGAGAATTTTCTAGCATGCTGGGGTGGTGAGGTACTATTTTTCCTTGTTCATGTGAAATGGATAAAGGGGTCTGTCTGTTCAGTCATCCATATAACTGCCTCATCACTGACATCTTTAAAATTCTCCATGTTTTCAGTAAAATACTGACTAGGTTTAGATGCCAACCTGATGTAAAACCAAATTTTCTTTCTTTGACACTAAACATGTTCAAGAAACCCCTGATGAGAGGACAAGCCTTTATTATGACAGCATCATGGATGATTCCATGAGTTTTTCAGAAGTGGCGAGCGTCCAGTTTCCTTGAGAATATTAACGCTGGGTAGTACCACACTGTCTGCTAATGGTCCAGTAGAGGGAAACACTGCCCACGCCAAAATGTAACTACTGCTTTCAGCTTTCCTACTGTGAAAGCATCACTGGGTAACTCTGCTGATGATACATGGGAAAGTAACTCCAAAGGATGTGAAGTACATGATTACCAGCCTTTAGCAAAAACCCTTTCAGAGAAATTCTCAGTAAAACCCACTCTTTAGAGGTAAACAGGAAAGGGACTGAATTAGATGAGCTGCTCCTTAGACATGAATGAACGTAGATAATGCAAGATAATTAGTATATAATTTTCTAGGTTTTCCTGGCCCTCAGAACTAAACACAGAACTAAGTCAGGCAAAGCACCTGAGAACCGCCTGTGGCCAGACAGTTGTTCTGTTAACTGGGGAGAGAGAGGGGGAGATCTTTGCCCTGGAATCTGAATTGCTTTCTCTCTGTTGTCCAGTTAATCATGTGGTCTGGGAATGGATGATAGCACAGATAGTTTGGTCATTGAAAGATGGTTTGTGATGTGAGTTATTTATTAGAAACAGTTCCTAGCTTTAATCACCGGTTTGAATAATATTTGAATTGTGGGAGGGAAGGTGTTTAGTAAACGTTTTAACAACCACACCTATGTATCAGTTTTCAATAGCATCCTTTATTTAGTGAACTGCTAATTGGTATACTTATGGCCATGTGTTATCAAGTCCAGGCTTTTGCCACTCACCACACAACAAGCCAGTAAGTCCAGGACAAGGTGTTGGGACCAGGAAAGTGACTTTATTTGGAAAGTCAGCAGATGGAGAGGATGGCGGACTCATGTCCTGAAGCACCGTCTCAGCTCCGGGTTGACTGCCAGCTTCTTTTATGCAGGGGAGTGGGGAGCAGGGGGAGGAGCAGGTAGGGAGTGACTGCAGGGTGCAGACGTCTGGGTGCCAGCGAGGGTCCCAGGGGAGCTGAGACACGCCGTGTCCTTGGGTGGCGGACTCTCACCGGCCTAGGCCCACTCACGATGTTCCCACACATCTGCCGGGGCCGTCATTATTGTCAAACACATCTCCCTGTCTCCTGGGGAGGCCACTCAGGTAAGGGGCTATTTGCCGAATTTCACACTGTGAGTGAAATTCTTCTGATGACCAAGCAGCCTGTGTGCTGGGCTGCAGGGCTGAGAGCAGCCCTTTTCCTTTTTTCCTTTTGGGCCAAAGGCTAAGGCAGCAGAGGAGACCAACACAGTTCTGGAGGCAGAAAGGTCGAGCTTATTCTGTTTCACATGTTCCGAGAAATAATTTGATAGGGGTGAGACCCAAATACGTATGGTCTAGAGAGCTCCTTGCTTGTCTCTCTTCAGCAGTACACTAACTTCAAGATGACACCCAAGGAACCAATTGATTACTTTTCTGTGATTTTGAGAAAATGTGTTAAGACAGAAGTGGGTCAATTGTAGGAAAAGTGGGAGAAAAAACTCATTAGAGAAAATCAAAGGAAAATAACTCAAGATTTTAATTTGCTGAAATTTCTTAAATGGCTTTATCCGTTTAATCAGCAGGCACTGCTAAGGAAAGAATTCTCTGTCTAGGCTCTGTGATTCAGGCGTGCCCTCCTGCATAATTTATGCACAGGCGTGGGAAGTGCATTTATGCGGTTGGGAGCTAGGTACTTGGGTGCTGGCCCATTTGGGACACTTAATCCCTGCATGAGCAGGGACCTGCCATATTCTTCCCTTACTCCTCAACTTCTCATCCATTAAAATAGAATGCTATCCACATCTACATAAGGCATAAAATAGATAAAACAATATAATGTCTTCAGTGTTAAAACTGCAGAATGTTATCATGCTAACGTCAATGGTATTTTCATTTTCGTTACCATCATGGCTTATGGAAGCCATGGAATCAAAGCCTAGAATAGGAATCAGTCCAATCAGAAGAAATTAAAATAAATATTTAAAGTATTTTGAAATACACTGCCAGTTAAAAATCATGGCCAGCTTGTGTCTCCTTTTTCAGTCACGCATCCCCATGGCACAAGCAGCCCACCTTTCAGTACCTCTGCTCCCTATGCCTTCTGCCCGCACGTGCTGTGGGACCAGCCCGGCCAGCCATCTCTGGGCTGCGTTCCCAGTCCTCACTCGTTCAGTGCCTTGCAGCCTGTTTCTTCCTCCTCCCCTTTGAAGGCTACAGTTTCCTCCTTAATTGGCTTGTTGACATTGCAGCTTTTCAAGTGATTCTCCAACAAGTTTAATGACAAACTTCTACATAATCTCTACACTAAACTTAAAATAATAAGGCCTATAATTTAATGCTAAATTTGATATGAACTTGCATTTCATTCCAACACAGAACAATTTAGGACTTAAGCAAAGACCATGAACAGTTTCAGAATGGGACATGTGGCCACTTGCTTTGCTGTATGCTGTGTGTCTATGCCTCTGTATTCCGTTTGGACAGCAGAGCCCCAGGGGCCACAGCTGGGACAGGAGCAGAGCTCTCAGCGAACACACTAGAGAACCATGGCTCTGGAGAGATGGTAGAATTACCTTCAATTCCATTTTTAGCCCATCCTTCCATTTAACCTCCTCTGCGGAGCTGGCCCGATGAGCCTGCATTCGTGGGCTGTGACATCAGCGAGCACTGTAGGACCAGAAGGTTTTAGGGTAGAATCTATACTGTGCGTGAGCATCTCTGCCTGCCCTTGATGCCTGTGGATGATGGTGGAGGTGGGACATGTCCTTGGAGATGCCATCAGGATTGGGTGACTCCAGAGGGCAAGATGGCCTCCCACCCACTGAAGTCCTGTCTGTAGCTGGTAGAACATGAGCCAGTGAGGGGCTTTATCTGAATGATATTTGCCCTTTGTGTTTCCAAGGACATCCTATTCCAGTTAAGTTGAGACATTAAAATGAGTTTTTAAACCGTTTTTATTCCCCATATCAAAATGAAACAAAATACTTCCATAGGGGTTTACAGATGAAATGAAACCCTGTGTTCTGTATCAGAACAATTCAGGATCTGCCCAGATTACCCAGGCTTGGGAAACAAGGTCTTTCCTAGGAGGAAAGTCAGGCTGCTTATTAAGGGCCCCAAGCCCAGCACTTGGACTATTTGATTTCCATTACAAAGTTTTACCTGTTTGCTTCTAATGATATTCTAGAATTACCTGGAGACGACACCGGTGTACCATTACATTGGGCACCTCCAGCCATGTCAAGGTCAAGGAGACTGAGTGTGTTCCTTCCCTGAGAACCCTGATCCCCAGCGAGTCGGCACTGAGAGGTGGGCGTCGTGGGAGACGAAGGGTAGGTGAAGTCATGAGGGTGGAGCCCCCTGATGGGAGTGGTGCCTGTATAAGGAGAAGAAGATCAGTCCTTTCCCTCTCCCTCCCGATTTCCATCACGGGAGGCTGCAGCAGGAAGGCGGCTGTCTGCAAGCTGGGAAGAGGCCCTCACAGAACCAGACCATGCAGGCACCTTGGTCTTGAACTTCCAGCCTCCAGAACTGAGAACAAAGAGCGCTGCTGAAGTCCCCCCACATTTTTAAACTTTCAGCTGCTCAACCTACTGTGACAGAACACCACGGAGTGGGGCTGAGTCACTGACATAACCTCTCACAGCTCTGGAGGCTGGGGTCCAAGGTCAGGGTGCCAGCGGATGCTGGGTGTGGGACGGACTTTCTTCCTGCTCTGCAGGCAGCTGCCTTCTCGCTGTGTCCTCACTCAGCTGAGAGAGGGGGCTCTGGTCTCATCAGGGGGGCCCACCCTATGACCTCATCAAAACCTAGACACCACCCCAGAGACGCACCTCCGGACACTATCAGATGGGGGCTTTAGCACTTCAACAAGTACATTTGGTGGGAGGACACATTCAGGCCCATTCCAGGGACTTTAAAAATGTATTCTGAGCATTCATTTCTTTATAGGCAAAGGCAATTTGTTCATGAAAAACCAACACAGGTGGGAAGGGGACCCATTTCCATGCCTTCCCCTCACAGCAGGTCCCAGCAGCCCAGGGCTCCCGCCCAGCTTCCTGCTGCAGACGGGAAGATGGCAGGCACAGGTCTGCTGCGTGCAGAGCAGGGCTGGCCTGAGCCACATGCTGCCTCAGGGACAGGGCCGCTGTATCGGGGTGATGGCGTGCCCCTTGTCCCTGCAGCAAGATGGGATCTTAATAATGCTAGTCTTCTTCCTGAAATCTATTTGATGCAAAGTATAATAATCTGTAATAACTGACCTGGAAGTTGATCCATAAAATATTGGAGGCTGAGAGGAGCTCTTATGAATCAAAATATATTAAAATGAGAAGGTCATCGAGGAGCTACATCCATACTTCCTGTCTGAATAGTGACATAGCCGAGTGACCTTCCTGCTCACAGCCCAGCAGTCCCAGGGGTTGTACCTCCCTGTGAGGGCGCCTCTAACCAGGGACCTGGGCCGTGGTTTCTAAGTCTTTGTTACATGCAAAGCGTAGATGACACTTGAAAAATACACGTGATTTGCATATAGAAATGCATGTGTCAAGCTCTTAAAAATAAATTGGTAAATATCCTATTAACAATTCTTGGGTATCAGTGATGGAGGGAAGATTAAGGGACACTGGGGTATAAACTGGGCCCACCCCCACCTGGCACATACTCCTTTCTCCCCAGTCTCTGTCCTTTCTCTTCAGGATGCATGATGTTCACTGCAGATGTTTATTGCATCCATGTCTGTACTCCTTAGTGTGTCCTCTATGGGGTGCGGCCCGGCCTCCACTGCTACCCACTGCAGCTGACAGTGAGTAGCCGCACGTCCAGTATGCACACATGGCTGGCTGTGGTCCCTTAAGGGCTATTGCACGGCTGTCACAAGGTGCCAGCAAGAATGGGCAAAGATGGTCCTGGTGCACAGGTGGAGTTGTTTGTGAAATGGATTGCATCAGAACTCCATTCTGAAAACATCCAAATGTTTTCACTCACCCAAAACATTTATAAAACATTTTTAAAAGATGCCAGTCAGATAAGAATATGAAACACCTAGTATTTTTGGTAAAAATAATGAAAGCGTAACAAATGTTATTGGGCACTTACTACGAGCCAGGCTTTGTTCTGAGCATTACATGTCCACTAACTCACTTAAACTTCACTGAAGCCCAGGGGGCAGATCCAGCATATATGGGGAGACTGAGGCATGGAACATTTAAGGCAGCAGCCCAAGCTCCTAGGCCTGGTCACAGCAGGGCTGGACTATGAGGTCAGGCAGGATGGTTCATACTTCCAGGGAAGTAAAACAGGGGCATCTGTGCTTGGAATGAAAATCAGAGTCTTTCCTGTCTTCTGCAGGAATCATTTTAAGAGCCCCTCTCTGACTTAGTATGGCATACAAGGCTCAGGAGCTGGAGAAGGCCACAACCTCTGGACAAAAATTGCTGACCTCTTTACCCTCCTCAGGGTTCCTGGCCAGGGAGGAGCACCACCTTCCATGCACTGTGGGTGCCAGGACATGAGGGCGATGCTTGCCACTCTGCTTGGCTCTCCAGATGTCACCTGTCACTGTGCTTAAAGGATGCCCCCCACCCCCGAATGTGACTATCCGGGTTTCTCCATCTCTCTTGCCACTTCCTGGTACCCACACCCCCTTTTCTCAGGGAGTGTCTGCCAGTGCTCAGGCAGGCCCCTGCAGATGCCCCACCCTCCTCCCGTGTGTGCTATTCATGGCAGCCTCACAGGGTAGATTCAACAAGTAGGTCATGTAACTCGCTGCCTAACATTGGACGTACGGCTTCCTGTTGCTCTTAGGGAACTGGCCCCAAATCCCTACATCATCCATGGGCCAATCCAGATAGAAGAGCAAAGGTACCCTGACAGTGTATGATGATGTAGAGCTTAACTGCGGGTGAAAGACATCCCTGAAAAATGGCTAATGGAAACCCAAAGGGGAAGGATAACCTTCCTTATAATTTGTTGGTTAGTAATTAACTTGGGAAGTAGCCATGGAGGATCACTCTGGCCTGGGGTGTCAGCATGGTGAGAAGCCCAGAGACAGGCTGATGGAGCAGAGGTGCATGGCTGAGATGGGTGACACGGGTGGGCGAGAGATGGCAAACAGGTTTGCTTGTACAATGTTTTAAGTAGTTATTGTGATATAATTATCGTTTTGGTGATTGTGTGGCTATGTGCATGGGAGGCGGTGACTGAATCCTATCAAAGTTCTTAAGAAGCTTTTATATGATGAAAACTCCCTAAAATAATCAATTTTTCCAGAAAATTGACCCAGATTTAATAATCATCAGATGGATTCATTGTAGTAACTAAAATGCCTCAATTAAATAACTACCAAAAGTTACTCATTTCCACTCATTAAAAAAGCTGCATACAAAATGTATAAACGAACCTTTTCTACCTTGGTGATTTCTTCTGGAAGCACCTCCATCAACTATCACTGGAATTGTGCTGTGCCTGTCGAGAGGAAAGCCACTGCCTACCAGCTGCTGGGAACCCCTGGTGAAGGCCTTTTCCCTGGAAACACCAGCCGCATATAACCTGCTCATCCCTTAGGCTTGTGGGGGTGGTTATTCCTCTTTGTGAAATCCATCCAAGGGAATATGGGCTCCTGAGAGGGAGCTGAGCCTTCCCTGATGTCCTCTCTCCTTTCCAGCCATTCTGGGATCTCCAGGGACAGTGAGATTTGGAGCAGCAATTGCTCAGGAACATCTCCTCTTGGGCTGGACGGCACTGACATTTCTCCGACGCACAGCCGGAAGCAGCCTCTGGATCTGACCCCTGTGCTGCACTTACGTTGCATGCGCAACAGCCTGTTGGGCATTGTGGGTGGCTGCCTGCTGGTCACTTCAGTTGTATGAGTTTATCTCTTCAATAAATATACCTTGCACACCCCTCTGGCTCCAACACCTAGCTGTGACTTGAAAGTGGCATGAACCCATATGGGTGCACAGAGAGGGAGTCACAGAGACCACAGATCCCCAAAACACCTGGAAATGACACCATTTTAACTTTTCATTGCCATCAAGGAATGATGTGCCTATCATGTATACCCAAGAAATGAATTGGAAAGACCTAACAGGAGCTGTTAGTAAAATGCATTTTCATTCAGGCAGGGTGAGATGGTCACCCACTGGGTCTCCCACGGGCATGTCATTATTCTTTTGAAGTGTTTGGGGCTTAGGTTTTTCTAAAGGAAGAGGAGAAGAAGCCAGGGCTGGTGGACAAACAACTCTCTGTTGGGTGAGGCAGATTCCTAGGAAAATGTCTGTTTTCAGTGGGTTCTAAAGGATAAAGTCAGCACTGGTTTCAACAGTGTCTGTACAAGAAAGTATTAAAGCTCAGTGCTGATGGTCAGGTTGCCTTGTCCCTGACACCCCTCCACCACATTTTTGGGTGAGTGTTTTGGCCCAACCCCACCAAGATGCTTCCAAAGAGGTTGTGACAGCTATTGACTGACGGTATGTTTTGCCAGCCTGTCAGAGTAATTCAGTAGCTTGCTAATTTAAGGCAAGGTCTTTATTTGAAAACACCAAATGTGTGGTATTGTGCACATTTGTGTCAGGGTACCCTCCAGCCTACAAGCTTTTGCTCATTTGAATCCATCAGCTGTGTGAGTGTCAAGAGGACATATGCTTATGGCTGGGCAGAGGAGGGTCCCTGACACCCAGAGGTGGGGTGGTGCCCAATGTGCTGCCCTGTGGTTCTGGGAGGTGTTGAAGCCTGAGAAGAATATCTGTAGTTCACACAGAAAACACAGTTCATCAGGGTAAAAGATGTCACGTTTCCTACAGGTGAGCTTTACTGATCAAAGATAAGAGAAATCGTGTTGCCACTTGGGAGAGATGCATTGTACACTGGACCTGATGTAGGCTTTGAAGCCTTCCAGAGGCTTGGGGGCAGGGCCTCCTGTGCTGCTGATGGCCTGGCTTGGCTGCCCTTTGCTGAGGAGATGAACTATTCTGCAAACTGATGCACCACACTGACCTAACACCAGAGAGGAGCCTAGGGCAGGCCTCTGTGGGGTCAGCGTGGGGCCAGGAAAGTTAGAGAGTAATGACAAATCCAAGTTTTCCCAACAGAAATCCACTGATCCAGAAGCCCTTTTCAAAGGGGCACCTCATATTCACTGTGAGTGGGCCTGGCAATTACCGCTATTAAAGTACTAACTGGAGAGCACAGAGGTCCTTCGTGGTGTGAGCCCCAGAAGCCCTCCGTGCCCCCTGCTGGAGGGAGGGTGCTCTGCAGAGCCTCAGGAATCAGGGTCTGCCTTAGGGGCCCGCCCCACATGCCCATCCTTTGGGGTGACTGTGAAATCTTGCAGACCCATCTTAGAAAGATCAGGTTAGATCACATCACAAATAGTGGTCTTTCTTATTCTGGGCTATTCCAAGGAGGTTAGAATTTGGAGGGAGGATGGAGAAGTTGAAAGACAAAGCTCTCTTCCGACATTTATTTGGGTGGGATATTTATGACGATGGCCTTTCTCTAAATCCACTGTACCCTGGTTCCCTCCCTAATTCTAAGATCCAGCCAAGCCAGAGCAGATTCTGGTTGGGGTGAGTAGTTAAGCTCATGTAAAGCTGATGGGGTTTGCAAACATCCTAAGACAAGACCTGTTAGCAAGATTTCATCCTTTGTAGAATAATTAAAACTACATTTGGTTTTCCTAACTCCTACAGTCAGCTCAGGATAATCTGCTCTAAATGGGGAGCTTACACAAGGCTTCTGGTTTTATCTTTTCACAAGTTAGAGAAAGGAAGTTACCCAATTTGTAGAGCCGTTTTCAGTAACACAAATGGTTGTAAAGCATTTTAGGGAAGTCTGAAGCAGTGAACAAGGCCGACCATCTGACGGTCCATCCTCCTAGCAATGGCCCTGTTTTCTAAACCAGATGTTGGATCAGTACAAAGCAGGCAGCGAGGTGGTCACATGGACACCACATTGTGGGAAATGCACAGAAATTGGGACAGGAACAGATGAATTATGTCTGACGATATATCTTGGTATTTCCATCTTTTAAATGCACCATTAACTAGAAGGCCATATAGGATTTCCTCCAAGGTCAGTATATCATCAGCAATATGTAAATGTTGTCTTTGTCAGTTTATTTTTACAGGTGAAAACTCTTCCTGTCTGTGAAAGAAGCCTTTTGTGACTGCAGATCCCTGGTTTGCAATAAAATCAGAAGGAGTTGAGTTCTGTGGAAAATGTGCTGTCTAAACTTTAAATCTGAAATCAACTCTTTAGAGCACTGGGATGATAAACAGACACACTTAAAGGTAGGTTTGTTCTGATAAACAGACACACTTAAAGGTAGGTTTGTTCTTGCTAAATTCGAATACGGATGGTCAGGGGCCTCCTCCCCACCGGCAGGGAGACACCGAGAGAATGTTCTCAGTCTGTTAATGGGAAACCGTGATTCTTCATCGGAAGGCAAACAGACTCCTGCTTGGGGAGAGAGGAGAGTTTGTCTGTCTCTCCCATAAATCACATTCAGGGCAGTAGTTTTCCATCAAAGGAGCCACAGCCCTTTCACTGGATCCCCTTCCATCACAGCTACACCTTTCACTGGGGAGTACCCCAATGGAGTGGCGGTTTGCAGACAGCCTGCACACGGGCTCTCAGAGCCGCGTTTGCTGGAGAACGTGTGCTCTAGGGCACAGTGACAGATGGGAGTCCACAGCCAGAGGGCCTCTGTCATTGGGCAGGCTTCTGCTGTATGGTTGTAGATAAGCTGGCTTCTAGGAAAGAGGTCTGAAGCTGCCATCACACCCCGCTTCTGTGGGACATGTTTGCATGCATCCTGACAATGTGCTAGGCTCCACTATTGCACTAGCCTGTGGCTGTGCGTGCCCAGAAGAGAGCAGGCTAGCTTCCCAGCCGGCCGAGAAACCGGCCCCTCTTCCTCCCTCCGCCCCTGGACGTTGCATCCACTACAAACGGTGGATCCTGCAGCTGGGTTTCGGCAGCATGTCAGGGCTAACTCAGGGTCAGGGAGACGGCTCTGCCCTGGTGTCAGCGTGCCCTGCCACTTCAGAATTTCCACACCTGCTGGAGTCTCCTGGGAAGGTTACAAGGCTTTGTGTGAGAGAGAAGTTAGCAAGGTTTTCATACACAGCCCAGTTTGACAGAGCAGAGTGAAATAAAAATGAACTGTAATTAAATGCAGCTTTTTTAATTTAAAAAGAACATCAGAGGACCATAATGCATTTGAATGAAGGCTTTTGTTGCACTGTTTTATGAAGAAGGACTCAAACGTGCTTTGCTACAGTTATAATAAATATAGAATTTATTATTATAGAAAGTACTATAATATTTCAAAACTATAATCACTGGACATGCACAATAGGCTATGCTTGAGTGTAACACGCAACACATTGCCTCTTAACCTCACAAAACCCTTGTGAGATTGTCAGCAGTTTCCACGTGAAATTGAAATTTAAATCAGTTGCCCAAAGTCTCCCTAATAGTGCATTAAATGTGGGATGTGAATCGCAGGTGTGAGCATTTGCTGGGCAGGCAGAAAATACTTCTACTGCGTCTGAGAGCTGTGAGCACTCAGAGAGCCCAAGGGTTCCTGCCAGTGGCTGGGCGAAGGTGGTAAGCCTAGAACCTGTTGCAGCATGCGCCTCTTACAGGTATAAGCAGGCACTCGGCAGCCAGAGAGCCTGGGGTCGGATCCAGGCTCTCCAGCTGGCCAGTATGACTTCCAGGGGGTCCTTCCTCGTCGTGCCTTCTCTCCTCGCCCGTAAGGTGGGGATCAATCTAATCCATGCCATGTAGCTCTGTTCTTCTGTGGGGGAGGGACCAAGGACTCCGGCTGCACCTGCAGCCTGGAAGGGGCAGCCTACAGTCCATCATGTAGAAAACACCTGCAAGCCAATTGTGTTCGTATACATGTGGTTTTGCATTTGAAGAAATTTCATACAACTTTTCCTGCAAACGACCTAGCTCTGAGGCCACTGACTCAGCTCCGGGGCTTTCTGCCTGGATTGGGGCACGAGGCTTGTCCTGTGTCTCCAACAACGTGCAGCCTGCCCGTGTAGGTAACCGCAGTTCAGTTTGGTGAGTGCAGGGTGGAGGAGGAAGCACAGCAGGGGGGACCCCTGAGGAGCCCGAGCCCCACAACCCAGAGAAAGGGCGGGAGGCTCCGGGGCAGTGGAGACCCACACTGGGCCCTGCAGGAGGATGAGCCACATGAGCCACATGACCCACCGCTACGGAGCCGAGTCACCCGGAGGCAGACGTGGCGGCGGGCCTGGCTGGGAGATGCTCATGGTGGCCACCATTGGGGAGATGACGCAGGAGGGAGCAGGGCTGCTCACATGGAGAGGTCGTCCCGGGATGCACCCCAGGGATCCCTAGCCACCCCAGAGTGAGCTCAGACCACGCTTCTCCTCAGAGACTCTGGCACGGGGGCTGAATCCTGCACAGCCTTGGGTGGAGGCTGCCTGTGGGAGGCATGGCCTCCTCTCTGGAGCCGCTGAAGCTGCTAATGCCATGGCCGGCAGCAGGCTCTTCCCTGCAGGGTATCCAGAAAGTGGCACATCTCTGGGTTGACCACAGCCCACCCCTTGCACAACCCAGATGTGTTTCTCTAGGTACATCTGGACCCTCCGGGATTCTGATGGGCTTCCCCGCTGCTGAGGGAACCTCTGTGAGGGAAGATGGTAGGAGAGACTGGGGACCCTACTGCTGCAGCTCTACTTGGGGCTGAACTTTGCAGCCAGCCATCGCTCCAGCACTATCCATTCCAGGACCCCTTCTCAGTGTCCACGTACGCTGGCCTTGGACTTACTGGGTGGTGTGGCCCTGCGTCGTAGCATTCCCAGGTCACCATCAGTATTTTTCTCCATTATAGTCGACCTTGGACAGTGGGGGAGATGCGCCAGCATCACCTGGGTCCCATGCATACTCCTCTGGCCCCCACTGTACTGCAGCTGCTCGCTGTCCTGCTCCTCTGGGTCAGTGACCCCTGCCAACATGAACTCCTCTGGTTCGCTGGTCCCTGAACACAGGAAGTCCAGAGAGCTCAGGAAGCTTACAGATCGCTGGGACTCCTGCTTTGCTTCTTGGCAAAAGTGGGCCGTCTTTGGGACAGGGACCTCTAGCTTTGCAGAGCCCAGAGTTGGGAGGTGGGTCAGTGGGTGATGGAGGGCTTGCACCTCTCAATGGCTTACACCCATGGATTCTCCCTTTTGATGACAGGAGCCCAGACAAAGATCTCTGGCCAGAAATGCGCACTGCTCTGGAGGGAGTTGGCCCTCCTTCCTTGTAAGGTGTTACCATAAAGCTGGCACTTGAGCATTCCAGTGCTCTTGGGACAACAATGGCCTCTGGGTTGTGTGACCAATGACACGGTCATGGATTCCATAGTCTCAGGTCCACCCTGCAACTTTTGTGTTGAAAAGACTTGCTTGATTTGGGAGGATATTATGTCAGATCTGGGGTGGTGGGTCGAGCTCTCCATAGGCTCAGGATGGGGACATTGGCTGAGGGTCTTGAGCAGCATAGGTTGGTCCACATCTAGAGTATTGTCCACTCCTGTGGGGTTGAACTGCCGCTGGCCCACCAGCCTGGACAAGGCCCCGCGTAGGCAGCCTGTAGTCCTCTGGTCCCCTCTGGGGCTCAGTGCTGGCCTCGGGATGGGCTGGCTGACAGCAGGGGTGGCAGCAGCCAGCTCAGCCTCGGTCAGGGGATTGGAGCTGTTGGCACATGCATGGGCTCCACCTGGGCCACCACAGCCCTGTGTTCACGTGCCATTATGTCAGCGCAGGGACCAGCAATGACAGAAGGACACTGTGCCCGCTGACGAGGCCATTTTTTTCCTACTCTTTCTCTAAGCATCTCTTCCACAGGGAATGTTCTCTGATGGAAATAAGTATGTATACACAAATCTTCAACTTTGTACGACTCCCAGGTACCTATCTCCATGCTTGGCCACCCACTCCCTTGCTGATCTTCTAACCTTTTTCTTTCCAGGTTCTGACCAGCTGGCAGGTCCATTGGCCACTACCCATGATTCAGTGTATATTGTCTTGGTCCTCTTCTCTTTCCACAAGGCGGTAGCCAAGTTTACTGCTGAAGCTTTTCCTGTGGAGGTAATTTTCTCCTGCTGCTCTTTTCCAAAGCCAACCTGAATGAACATGGGGTATCATGGCTATTTACTTTTTGGCTTGGACTTGTGAACATATCCAGGCTTTGAGTGCAGGTCTCCCCTCTTTCCAGGGCTGCTCACAGGGTCTCCTTTAGAGCCATAGGTGTGAGCTAAGGTAGGGGCACTGGTACAACAGAGTGAGTGCCACCAGGGCCTGGGTGACCTGCTCACACCCTTTGGTCCTGGGCATGTTCAAGTCCAGATTCAGCACTTCTTTCATGGGATAGATTTTTGCTGTGCCTGCCTGACTTGGGTCCTCAATAGCTCTTACAGGAGACAGCTCATGATGCGCAGGTCTAAATGCATGGCCCCTCAATGTCACAATGCCAGGCATTCCATCTCTGCCAGGGTCCAGTAGAACACTGACTGTTTTAGAAAAGGTATATACTTTTCTGCTGTAGATGTCATGACTTTAGACCCCCAGGTTTCTCTGGTATTGTGATTTTTAGATTAAGGCATACTGCATCCTTCACAAAGCATATTTTTCCATCACCTATAGCTCTAAAAACATAGAATCTGACGGATCATGAGACCTAACTAGAAGGGCATTTTGCACTACAGTCTAGACGTGCTGCAGAGCTTCTTTCTCTGGGCCCTATTCACAGCTCGTACACTTTTGAGCTGTTCAGTTTACAGACTAAAGAAGTTTCTTGAAGGTAGAATACACTCTTTATAGAAACTGTGTATGTCCAGAAGGCATTGTGCTTCTTTCTTCATGGAAGGAAGTGTAAGATACAATAATTTGTCCAAGCAAGCCCCTGGTCCAAGCTACTGAATGTTTATGTATATAACAGGTCTCCAAATCCTTGGTAGATTTATCTACCAACCAGAGGGGTGTAGACCTTTGCCAAGGCTTGACACATGCCCTCCACCTCTTGCTCACCTGACCTGGTCCATATAATGTCATCAGTGTAATAGATCAATGTCAAGGCAATCAAGATTTGTTAAACAATGTTACCACAGAGGTTAGTATAGTTAATACAGCCCCAGGGCAAAAATGTAATAACTATCGCAGTCAGCTGCAGAGGAAAACAGACTTTCTCATCCTGTTTTCAGAATGAAATAGAAAAACTAAAAAAAGCAAAAATGTTTGCCAAATCAATGACCACATATGATATGTGCCTGCTCAGCCATCAGGCGGTAGCTGACAGAGTGACTGAAATTGGGTTACCTGCTTGGTTGAGCTGTAGCCGTCCCTGTCATCCTCCAGACCCATTCATTTTCTGCGGAGACCGGGCTGGCCACCCCAGGGGCTGCATGAGGTGCTTGACAGCCTGCACATTTCTGGCCTTGGCGTTGACCCTGATTCCGTCATGCTGCCTGAGTGCCACACTATCTGTCATTTCCTGTCTTGATCAGGGTTGATGAGGGGTGGCTTTCACTATAATAGCACTGAGTCCACAAACCAAGGGCCCATTTTGATGTTTTTACCAGCTACCAGGTGCATCAATCCAACTATATGTATGGTTGCCTGAGAAATGGGCACCAGGTATGTCCACTGACCCAGCAGATTCATTGTAAGCTGGACGCTAGACATGACTCTAGTCACTAGCCTATGTACTTGCTCTAATGCAGGGGAAGTACAATGACACTTTGGGTCTCTGAATATCAGTCTGATCACAGACACTGTCTCCAACCATTGTCAAAATATGGTGGTGTCTCCCTTTCCCCAAGGCACGTTTGTGCAGGTAAGTGGCCATAGGTAAGTGGCCCTGTCCTTGAAGAAAGACAAGGAGAATTCTTATCACATGCAATTGTCATGGTGCGGGAGGCCTTCACTCCTGGGACCGACTGCCTTTTGAGTCACTAGGTTCTGGGTCTGCAGCTGACTCAGGTCTGAAATTAGACAAGGGATCGGGGCACTTCTTTGGGGTGGGTGTCCTCAGTACCCTTCCTCTTCCCTGACACCTTCTCTGTTATAACTGATTAGTGCCTTTGCCAGCAGCCCATCCAGGGACGCTGTGTTCTATTAAACATCTCAGTGATACTCTGTGGGTCAGACCCTCCAGGTTATCACTGCATCTCCCAGGCGTTAAGAAAGCACCATCCCTGGGCACCAGTGCTGACATCTATTGTTTCAGAGCTCTATCATCTCCATCTCTGTTAGTGAGAGAGGCCCCATGCCATCCTCTCCTGTCATCAGCCTATCACTGAACATTTTAGTGATACTGTTTCTTCTCACCAAAACCTTCCTTACAGCTTTTGAAAGGGTGAGTCCTCCGGGCCTTCTGGGAAAATGCAGCAGGTCATCTGGTTACACTCAGCATATCCACCCCGCGTGCCCACTCTCTGGGTCTTTAGTTTCTCCCTTGAAGGTCAGGCACAGCAATTCTGGCATCTCAGCTGTTAGCAGACTAGGATATCACTTTGCCCAGGCTTCTGTGATAGATTCAAATAGTAAATACGCACCGTTCCATGGGGTCCTTGCAAACGTGCTGACCTCCATATGTAGCAAGAGCACTCTTAAGCCCAAACACCCTCTTGCATCGTTTACGTCCTAGACCTCCTGATCAGCCACCTTCAAAGCTCAGCAGTGGGTTTGCTTCCTTGCCCCTGCTGGCTGGGTCCTGGCCATCCTCTGGGCTTCAATCTCTTTCCTCCTATATTAGTTCCCAGTGGCTTCAGTAACACATTTCCTGGGTAGTTTATTTAAAACAACAGAGATTATTCTCTTGCTGCTCTTGTGGACAGAGGTCTGGAATGAAGATGTCGGGGCTTCGTGCTCTTGTGGGACTGAGGAGATCTGTCCGTGCTTTTCCTGCTCCAGGTGGTGGCCATGGACTGCTGCCTGCTGTGGCTTGGGGCTGCAGCCCTCCACTCTCGGCTGTGTGCACATGTCTTCCTCCCTCCGGCACTTCTCACTCTTCTCACGAGGACCCCAGTCATACTGGACTAGGCGCCATCATCCCTACAGCTCCACCAGCCTTTTGATTCCATTTTAACTGTTTACCTCTGCAAAGACCCTATTTCCAGTTAGGGCCAAGTCACAGCTACTGTGGGCCAGGTGCTCAGCATACTTGTGCAGACACAGCTGAACCCGCAGCAGTGCCTGAAGACACCCCAGGTGTGTGCTGCAACCTCACCCTGGCTGCGGGCCCCGTGGGTGGGTTGCAAAGCGCAGCAGATCCTGCGGTAGCACCAGCTGCCTCTGGGGGCTGAGGCCTCTGCACTGCCTCCAGCACAGGGAGGCAGAAGTCTTGTCCTTGGGAAAGGTCGGTCATTTCTCCAGAGACTCAAGGTCCAGAGGCACCTGAGGAGCCTTCTGAGAGGCATCCAACCCACGGGCCGGCTTTACAGACTGAATGTCTGTGCCCTTCCAAAAGCTACATGCAGCCCTGGGCCCCAGTGTGATGTATGTGGAGGGGGGGCCTTTGGGGGTAAAGAGGTTCTGGTGAGGTCACAAGGATGGAGCCCAGTGATGGATTAGTTCCCTTATGAGAAGAGAGAGAGACAAGGGCTAGGTCTCTCTATTTCCACGCACACAACAAGGCGAGGCCAGATACAGACACTGTGGGAAGGCGGCTGGCTGCTTGCCAGGAGAAGTCCTCCTGTGGATAAAATGAGACTTCCTGTGGCCAGGATTCTCACCTGGCCATGGCTGACTAGCTCACTGCACACCTGTGGGCAATACATGGCTGTTGACTCTATAAAAGGAGCTCCACCCAGTGCTCTGGGCGCGACATGGTGGCAGGGCTGCAAGGCTGCAGGAGAGCAGAGCAGAGGCTGGAGTGATGGCAGTGCCGAGGACAGAGGCCCAGAGGACGGATGTGTGGGATGACTGTGCAGAGAGGCCCGGAGGACGGCTATGTGGACAGAGGGGCCCAGAGGCAGAAACTGGCTTGCTGCATGCAGACTCGCTCTGAGTGAATGGGATTCCAGTGACTGACCTGCCACCTGGAAATAAAGCGGGGTATAACACTTTTACCCCAAGAACGTTTTGCTGTCATTTTTTTTGGTCACACTGAATCCATAGTGAATTTGCCTGGGGCTGAAACCCATTGGCAAGACACCTCCCCAGGAACAAAACTGGCCAGAACCGAAATTCAAATTGGTTCAATTGGATATGCAATTCCAACCCCCAGGGCTTCGAGAAATACATGGGAGTTGTTTAAATCACTCATCTGCAGCTTGTATGACAGCCCAAGCTGACTAAGACTGGTACCTAGGCCAGACTAGTCAGGGTACCAGATTTTTCCAAACAGGTCTCTAATCTTGGAAGAAGAGAAACTGTGGCTGGATGTTTCAACTTTTTTGAAATTCAGGTAAGCTATTAGGTTCCAGATTCAGTCTTTAGCATTTTCTGTCCATTCCTCCAAGAGATGATAGACTCATTGTATGTGATCATAGAGTGTGTTGGGCCTTCACTCTGCTGCCCCTGTCCCCTGTGTCCCATCAGTGGTGCTCAGATATGATGTCCTACTCCCGTGCCCTGGACCCACTGTTTCCATCACACACGGCCAGTGCCTAGTCTGCACAGGGAACTCTGTTCCTACCACTGGCACAACTCACCTGGTGCCATTGTGACAGTTCAGCTCCACTTGGGGTGAGGGTCTGCATGGTTGGCATGGGAATTATGCCAAGGAGATCAAATCTTTAGTCACAATCCTATCTTATACATTTTGTACAATCTGTTTTATATGAAATTGAATACTCAATACCACCCTATGCTAATTATTCATCAAGATGAATTATTGCATGAGTAATTTAAATGGAGATTTTAAATTTTAATTATTGCTGAAAATATGCCTTCTGTATTAAACATGCTTTAGTAACATTAAATCAACACCAAATACCCATGAAACCTTCTTTTCCCAACTTCTAAAATTCAATTTATAGATTATCTCTTCACTCAACAAATGAGCTGCTGTCCCACCAGCTTTGGGATCATAGATGTGAAAGAATCCTCCCTTCATGTTTGAGACTCTTGACTGGGCCAAGCATTACTCAGCAGTGAAGGACTGCCATCTAGGAAGCCAGGCAAATCTGGAGGTCTTGGAAAGGGTGTTCAGTGGCTTTAAGGAGAGGGTGGTTCCTTAGTTTTTGAAGAGGATGCCTGCCTTCAAAGAGGAAGTCAATTCTCCCCCCCATAAAAAATAGCATGCATAGTTTCCTCCTGGAGGGAGATGTGTTTGGAAATGTGGAGGTGCCGAAACTAACCCCAGACGCAGCAGCTGGGGATTCCTGGAGCCGGCTGGGATGCGGCTCCGGGCTGCGCTGTGACTTCTGCCAGCAGACACATCCCCCCGCAAGCCAAGTCCTACTCCCACCCATGTGTCCCAGGGGATGTCAGTTCTCCTTAGATGAGGCCCAGCAAATGTCCCCTGTCTCGGTTCAAGGCTAAAGTTCCTTAAGCGGTCAAAAAAGGGCTGAATAAAATAGCTGATTAAATTCATCTAAATGTCTTTGAGAAGTAAATCCATAACCTGTAGATTGAGTGTGTATTATTAAGCACACACACATGTCCTGCCTCATCACACAGTCAATGCTACCGGATAAAGGAGGGGGAGGGTCTGAAGGGGGGGCTGTCTAGGGGTGGTGGCCTTATAGACCCCTTCAGAGCCAGGAGAGAATCCGTAATGGGACTGAGGCCACCCTCCACAGCCAGCTGCTCTGATGCCACTTTTATTCCATCAGCCACCCCAGCGTTACACTAAAGGTTTTCACAGTGAACATAAAGACAGCAGGAGGGATTTTCTCTTGCAGGGGGTTTTTTCTGGGGTCATGTATCACTGCAACAAAAACCATGATGCTCTTAGGACAGATCTACAGCACACATGACGCCCAGCATTTCAAGCCTATGGGACCTCCTGTGGTCTGTACTGCACCCATTCCTATTAGAGAGAAGGAGAGAGGGCAAGGAGATTGTGTAATTCACTCCGAATCCCAGAGCCTGTGTCTGGGGAGGAGGGAGCCAGTGAAGATATCATTGCACACTTTCTGTGTTCACGAGGATGCCATCTAGAGAAAGGAGGCTCGCCACATGAAGTCTGGGGCCATGGGCTCCCACACACCAGTTTCTCTGAGATGCGGGTGCCAACCCATAGGCTTCACAACTGCCCCCCCTCCATCCCAGCCCCCACAAGAACAGCTTTCTGTGTAAGAACAGCAAGCTGATGTGTGCAAACCAGCACCTGACATGGGCATGGCAGGTGAAGGAAGGGGTGTCGCTGGGCCCCGGACATGCCACTGCAGGCAGGAGGCACCTGGAGTCAAGCACAGCCCTGCAAGGAGGAGGCCAGCCCTTGTGGCTTTTGTAGGAGCTGGAGGGCTCTCCATTACTCTTGCCCCCATTAGTGTCCCAGAGCATGTCTCCCTCCTGGCAAGCATGGTGGGACAGGACGCAGCAGGTTCGGGGAAGCAGCCTCCCAGGACTGCTGAGCGACTGTGAACTGTGGTGGGTCAACACGATTTCTCCCAACAGTTATCCTGAGGGGGGCGTCTGTACGGGAAAGAGATGATTTTTGAAGTTGCTTTTTCTGTCGGCTGTCAGTCCCCACGCACCCCTGTTTTCTTTCTTATCAGAGGGAGTGGAAGCCCAGGCTGCAGACTTTTCTCTGGGCTCAGGGTGAGTTAGGGTTCATCCGCCTCCCTCTAATTGCAGCTAAACTTGCTCTCACCCTGGCGGCAGGAGACGCTTCCCTTTGCACCTGAATCCTGTTACCTCGGCTTACCTCGGCTCTTCATTGCTTCTTGGCATGGCTTCCACTTGTTTTAAAACCAGGGCTCTCACTTTCTGCTCAGCAGGCACTCGTGCGACCAGGGGAGGGTTTTATCAAGTGTTGGATCTAAAGAGGGACGTACTGTTCCTATAACAATGGAAACATTCCAAACTGTGGGAAGCAGAGCAGATATAAGTAATGCATTGCATTTTTTGGTGCATGTTTGAGAGCTGTCCAGGCTCTGTGGGGTCAAAGACTTGATAATGATGTTAGTGAGCTCATAGAGGATTTTCTCAAGGCAAAGATCACACACACACACACACACACACACAACGAACACATTTGGAAACACAGAACAAAATAGCTTTATGTTTAAATAGATATCACAATAGGAATATATTCTAAAGTTTTTAATATACTTATTTTTGATGACAAAATTTTTAATGCTTTAAAGGGTACTGTCACATTATTAATTCCCTTTATTTACCAATTATTACCAGAGTTTGGTAACATTTTGATAATTGGCTTGGCATTTCTAAAACATCGTTTAAACAATTATAAAACAAAAACATTTCAAAACATTAATCAGAATGTCTGTTGAATCAATGTACATGAATTGTTGAAAGCACATTCTAGAATATAGTTCATTTCAGAACTATCCATTTCAAAGTTATTTTAAGAAAAGATTACAAGATAAATTTGTGCTTAAACACATTTTCTCCCATTTTTTTTTGTCTTTTTGTTCTTTTTATCCCCAACCTTCTAAAAGTGGCCGATTTAGCCTCACAATAGAAATCAAATGCATCTTTGAACATCTAAATTTACTTTAAACTGACTCGGCAGAAGGAAGGTCCCCATAACCCTTATAGAAGCAATATTCCCACACATTTTTTTTTTTATTCCTTAAAAGTGCTTATCAAGATGAATGAGAACAGAGGTGGGTAATTTCAAAGATGAAATTGCTTTTCTCTCCAGCTTTCCCTCAGCGTTTCAAGGTCACCCATGAAGGGAAGTGAGCCCAGGGCCCAGGCTTTCTCCTGGGTCCGAGTCAGGGCACATCAGCCTCCCAGCCAAGAAGTATTCTGTTTTATTTTTCCCCTCAAAAGCGGGTGTGAAATTCCAACTCATTCACACACTGTTGGGTACGATACAGTATTAAGAAGAGCAAATAACCTCCCCTGTCCTGTGTCCACAGAGTGTTTTTATGGTCCTGCTCCTCAACTGCCTGAGTTATGAAATGGCCCACCACTAGACGTTAGGCAGGAAGCCCCCAAGTATGTCCCTGAGTTGATATGCCCGGAATAAGCTGCACCAAGAGGGTGCATAACACTAGATGGGGCACAAAAATCACACCAGAACTGGGCATGGTTTGACTTAATGTTCAACAAAATAGCCAAAAAAAAATGTGTTTTTCTCTCTCCTGAGGCATTACAACTAGTTAAAACTTCTAATTTTAGGATTTACATTTGATAATCCACTGATGCCCAAATACGCTCCAGTATCTAAGATGGCTAATGGCTCAAAAATCACCAAGACCTTCTAAATGTTGCTTTATTGTAGAAAAAAATATGTCTTGGTGAACATTTATACTGGCGAGACTGGTGGCTCGACGCACGATTTTTCTTGTGTTAGAATGAGCACCTTGTTCGTGCAGTGAATCTGGTTCTATGCACTGCTAAGGCTATATAGGAACACTTAACGATGTAGTATCTAGTGAATAATGATTTTATAAAAAACAGGGAAATTGTGGTTCAGAGTGACAATAATTTAGCTTCTACAAAATCCTTGTTCCTATATGATAGTAACGAAACTTGTGTAACTTTAAAGGAAAATCAACAACAAGTGTTGGGAGCGAGCCTATGGACTTTAAGCAATGCCAGTTATGTAAGTTAAGACAACAGCAATCATTTCTGCAGTATCCTAGAAAAAGCAAAGCTGCTCTCCTAGCCAAATCAATATAGATCTTGCAGTCAGATTGCTAAGCAACATTTCCTCCTCTGTTCTTTCCACTGGCCTTCTAACCCTGCCAACACCCTGCTTCTCAGGAACATCCTCTGCCCCAGGGGAAGGCCCCACCCTTAAAACCTCCCTCCCAAGGGCCCCCGCCCACAAGATGGCGAACTCCCCGCTTCTCTTCCGGGTCCTCTGCTCCCGCCGGTGCCAGCCAAGGCCCAATCACCCCTCTACACCTTCCCGCCGGCGCCACCTAAGGTCCAATTATCTTCTGACCCACCCCTTCCTTGCTAACCTGTATAAATTGAGCCTGCAAACAATAAACTGTGCCAGCTTGATCAGACATCCTGTCTTGCTGGTCGTGCTTTGTGTCCCTTGCTTGTTTCATTTCTGCAGGTTTCTCGTTTTGGCCCTCGTTGATAGTCCCGCGGGACGGGACAAACAAGGACTCAGTTGGAAGTAAAATACTCAGAATAGTTATTTGAAGTCTAAACGAAGGAACTCCTCAGCAATATAATAGGAAATGACATTGTATTGTAAGTTGCCGCTTTGTAGCCAGGCTGCAGCCGAAGGATGGTATGGGATTTCGAATGAGCTTCTCTGATACTGAGTTTCTTGTGATTTCTGGAGATTATAATATCAGACTCACAAAGTTTTGTGAAAAGTGAAATAAAAACTTTCAATGATCACTTAGTGGGAACTGCCTATTAACAACATTCAAATATGATCAAAGCACTTGGGAGTTCTGCCAAAGGACAGTCCCTCTAGGGACAAGAGAAAAGCCCTCAGGGACAGTCTAATGGCTGCTTCAGTCCTCCTTGGCATGAATACCTTCACAGGTCGAACTGCTCTTTGATTCCTGTCCCCGTCCTCCAAGTTTCCCGTAAGTTTTAGGACATCATGAGGAGGTGTAAATTTAACATGAAACTCAAGGAGAAGTGTACTGAAACAAAACATAAAATGCAGCAAACTTGTGGCTTTCTATCAGTTTACAGCTGTAATCTGTGGAGCTCTAGCAGCTGTTTTCATCCCTTGCATTGTGCCCAAGAGTCTAGCAAATTGCTATCAGAAAGAAGAGTATTTTAGAATCGTGCCTAGACTTGTATCTTTTGAGAGAAGTAGTCAACAAACAAGATCTATTTACTACTAATTATCTTTATAAAATACTAATGACACTTTAAAATAACCACATGCCTTCACCTACAATAATAGCTCTCATTTATGGAAACTTGCTGCATTTACTATCTCCTTGAGACCTCACCACAGACACCTAACATAAATTCTGTTATGATTATAATAATAACAATAAACTATGATAATAAAGGCAATTATTATTGTATGGCTACTACTATTATTTTATTGATAAGAAAACCGGAGAGCAGAGAGGTTAAGTAATTCACAGGGAGAAGTTCAATAACTTTGCAAACGAATGTCTGAATGCAGTTTAAAGTGTAGACCACAGATACCATGAGGTAGGACACAGGTGCGTGACCCTATGTCATTATCCTGCAGGCTGGAGCCAGCAATCCCTCCCAAGACCAGAGGGCATATGGGGCCTGGGCCAAGAGCCCTGCGGGCTACCTTTCCTTCCAACATTGCTTCTTACTAATTTTCAAACCATTCCGCCCGTCCTGAAGCTTGATCCCCCTGCTCCCTGCCCCAGGCATCTGCTCTTTGCAGGCCATTTTTTACTTGCTAAAGACTGTTATGTTATTTAAATGAACCTGAGTATAATGGTAAAAAAAAATTATAATCTATAGAAATGTTATAGTAAAAATAATATCAATTTAAAATAGGAATCTCATCTGAAAGGAATTACAAAGCATAGAAATTGCCCTGTTGTTTTCCCCAAGGTCACGGTCCCTGCTTGTGGGTGCCACACCTGTCCTATAGAGCAGTTTTACTTTGTAACTCTACACATTCAAACTCATGTTCCAGTTCCCAGCCATCGATCTCAGTCCCCCTGCTGATACTTGTCAAGAGCATGAGGGGCACTTTCCTACTTTTTCAGTAAAGAATGTTTCTGGTTGAAATGTGGTGGATGTTCAAGTCACACGTGCCTGAGGAGAGGATCCGAGCAGAAATCTCTCTCAAAAACCTTTGTTAAGGTTGTTTTCTCGCATATGTCCTTCATTCCAAGAAGGAAATGCTCAGACTGGAACTGGTCGGATCTATCTCGGCCCCGCAGAGCACCTGAGGTCCTCACTGAGTGCTTCTCACCGCAGGAAGGACATCAGAGCTCCTGCCCCGTGACCTCCACAGGCTCACGCGCTGTTTTTAAATTAGTTCATGGCTCTTTTTCCTCCCAGATTTGAAAACTTAACATGCAAAAGATGAAAAGAAGGGCATTTTAATCAGAAGGGAATTTCACTCCCTTTGAAAAGGTTAGAACCACACCGTCCACGGGGGTTCTGTGGGGGGCCACCAACAGACCCAGGGGTGCCGTCAGCCACGCCATCAGGAGCGTGTGGCACACAGACAGCCGATGGTAACGGGCTCACAGTAGCAAAGTTAAGCCAACAAAAGGAAAAGATTGCTTTCTTACCTTCTTTTGTGTCTTCTAAAGGAAAGCATGTTTCTCCTATTTATAGAATCCTTCTTCACCTGCTCATGGTAAAGCACAATTCAGCAGAGTCTGCCGTTGATGACTGGTGGTCACATTCAACTCTGTCACACACATATGTGCCCATGACAGAGTGGAGGAGGCTTCCAGTCCCAGGCAAGTATGCTATAAATTCGGTGAGACCGAATAACAACAAGGGAACATTGCAGGTAAAAAAGGCATCATACCAAGCTTTATTCTCCTGGTGGTCTCCCAGCTGTCTGCAGGTGGCAAGCCCATCTCAGTCCTGCCTCTGCTCCTGGCTCCATCTCTGTTCCATCCTGCTCTCCTCTCTGGTCTTCATTTTCCTGCTTCCCTCTGCCCTTAGCACGAGGTAGAATGCTTCGTAAAGCAATACCAGCTGTAAATATCTTACTGCCAAGAGGTATGAAGTATGCTGTGCAGTAGGCTAAGTCTTACCTCACTGCACATATACAGTGTGTGAGATTAGGATCAGGTGTGAATCCTGGCCACGAAATTTCCATTTTCCCTACAAGGACCGTGTCATCTGTGCTCCTAACATGAATTCATTCATTTAATAATGTAGCGCACGTATCTTTCAAAGGTTTTAAAAAACCACAAAACTTTTACTTCCTTTCAATGGCTGCATATAGTTGTATTTTAAAGATATCCCATAATTAAATTTACTTAGCAAATCATTTATTGATGCACATTTTATTATGATTAGAATTCTTCCTATTTTTTTAGTTTCTTCTTTTTTTTCATCATAGTTTAGCTACTGTTATAATGAAATTTCTTGTGTATATTTTGTTGGAATACATTCCCAGAAGGACAATTTCTCAGTCTTAGGTTTTCCATATTTGGTATCCCTGAAACCATGTGCCAGAAAGCTACACAGACCTGTGTCCCTATTAGGAATTCACATGTGTGCATTTCCAATAGATGATACATTTTTTGGCTATCTCCAGCCCAAAGCAGTGCCCACCACATAATGGAATTTGATAAAGACCGCTGAATGAATGAATTTATCTTAGCATCTCGATTGTGTTTTGTTTTGTTTTGTTTCTTGTGTGTTTTACAATTTTTAACTTTTGCTAACATGAGAAGCAAGTATACTCCCTTGTTTCAACTTGCATTTGTTTGATGACCCCTGGGGCTGAATGTTTCTCTGCAAATGCCTTGTCCATTGGCATATTTATTTTTTCTCTTGTGAATGACTGTCTGCTGTTGTTTCCTCATTTCCTATTGATGTTATTGACATGTAGCATTTTTTTTCCTTGCTGAAATCAATAAGAATAATTCAGAAACTAATCAGTAGGTATTTGTTGTTTGTGTTTCAAATCTCTCTTTTTAGTTACTTACTTGTCTGTTAACTAGTCAGTTGTTTTGCCAGACACACATGTTATGTCTTCCCCCATATTCTATTTAGATTTTTCAGAGACAGGGATAATTCAGGGGGGTCTTTACTAGATAATTCACCCCTACTCTAAGAGCGTATATTTAGCTGTTCCAACAACTACTGATTGAATTACAATATGTATCTGACACTTAACTTCTGTTCTTGCTTTTCTAGAATGTAGAACATAAAATACAAATCTGTATGTTTTAATTTGGAATTTTTTTCCAAGTAAGGAATAAGAAGGTTTCTAAATTTCTTTATTTTTTAAATACTTGTTATTTATTGGAAGTTCAACTTCTCTCCAGAGTTGAAAGGCCATTTTTGTCAAAACCTAGATATGCCTATAAAACTGGCTCTATTTTTAGACTTTCAGTTGTAATCCTGCCATCATTTCCTATGTCTGCACCATACCATAACATTTTAATTATTTATCTTTGAGATGAATTTTATTGTCTGGCACATCACATGATTCTCTTTCCGCTTCCTTTCATTATACTCATTGAACATTTCTTTTCTGGATAAGCTTTAGAATTATTTTTGTTGTGTTCTTAAAATGCCAGTGAAATTCTCTTAAAATGTCATTAAATTTGTCCATTAGACTGGGAAGATTTGCTATCTTTATGAAATGCAAATTTCCCATCAAGAAGCAGGTTTGTTTTTCAATATATATATATCCTATGCTTATATACATAACTTTTAAATTATATTTATTAAATATAGCACAATAAACATTTATAAATGTTGCATTTTTCAATTGATAGAAAAATACGGTCATCCTGGTTTGAGCATTTGGCCCAGATGAGGGGCTGTACATTCCTCCGGGAATATTAACTTGTGAGGTTGAAGAACGGACTCAGAGACTCCCTTCCTTTCTCATAATGTTATTCCATTTCAACCCATTATTTATGAATTGCCCCATTTTCTGATCTTGAGAGTTTGAAAAGCTGAGAACCTCAGTGGGAAGCATTGAGTTAATCCACCTACTGCCTACCGGTCTCAGTGGTGTTTCGTTTATTTTGCAGGAAAGAGTCTCTCTTAACTTAAGGGCCACCCCTGCCCTCTGACACTACTGGATCCTTTGTTTCCTGGCCTCATCAAGGGTAGCTTTGATTAAATCATTGCTCAGTCTTCACCTTTAATAGAAAGATTCCTAGTATATTTAGCTTGGGCTCATGAGCAGCCCTACCACTGGCTTCCCCTGGGGACCACTGCTCTATGCCGAGGCCCCATCGCAGCCCTTCCTGAGGGACACCGGAGGCAGCTAAGTGATGGAGGCTCCTCAGGGTGCGCCATGGTCCCAGGAGCCCCACGTCAGACTGCGTGCCATGTGGTTGTCTGTGTCCCCTTTCTGTCCACTGGCAGGAGGGCACAGTGTGCTGATAGGCCACGCGTTGGTGGCTGATTGGAGAACAGCCTGCTGCCAGGGAGGATCGCCTGCTCTGGACTTCACTAGAGGGACAGACAGCTTTTTGTGTTTGACACATTACACATTTTGGGCTTCTTACACCTGTTAGCTTGAGCACCTCATGTAACAAATCACATAAAGCATGGTTCAAAAATATATACCTGTGCATGCTATTTCAAGTAATTGAGAAACCATAGGCAGGAGGGAAATAAAGATGGAACTGTGAATGAAGCTGACCCTCAATGTGCAGAACCACATGCCCCTCCTGCTCACAGGACAAGTTTGATTCTAGATGGACACAGGATAAAGGAAAAAGAATGTCAGTGAGTGGGGAGGATGCAAGTGTCAATAACACCTACTGCGGTGCTCCTTCTGCTCTTCTGACTGATGCAGTTGTTCACTGAGAGGGGACCAATTAACATCTCTCTGCAGTTCTGGATAAACATACACAAAGACATAGGTATAGACATGGGCATAAGCACAGGCATAGACAAAAACACACATGGGCCTTGACATACACTTAGACATAGACAAAGGTGTAGCTGCAGACAGAGGCATGTGTACAGATTATACATAGATCAGACATGATAGACATGGGCCTAATTACAGAAGCAGACATAGACTGGAGGGAGATTGTACACGTCTCTGTCTGTTCACTCTCCTCCTCCACCAGTGTGTAGAGCTGTTCCATCAGTGACCCCTTCTGCATGATCCATGGACCGCTACTCTCTCCTTATCTCACCTGCCATCTCAGCTGCATTTGAGATGCTCAGCCGCTCCTTTCTTCTTCAGACATCTTCTTACTTTTTTCTCTGTGACTCCCTGCTGGCCAGGTTAGCTGGATGAGTCTGGCCTGATTGCCCGCAGCCCTAATTCCTGGGAATGGTCCCGCCCCTCTCACCCAGCCCTGGTGCCTCCTGTTTCCATCACTCACTGTTTCTGAGTGTCCTTGCCCAGCTCTGTGGATTCAACTCCCTTCTAATGATGATGCCTCACTCCATCTCTGCTCTAGACTCCTCCCCATACAGCCAGCACTCAGCTGCCTGTTCCCATGATGCCTGACCTGGTAACCTGACCTGGCCTACGTCCAGAACCAAAGTCACCTCCTTCTCCAAGTCCCATCACCTGGGGCCTCCTGGCATTGTCCTCACTTAAGGGCCTGACAGCAGGCGGTTCTCTGAGCCAGAGATGCAGACTGATCTCTGAGCCCTTGCTCCTCCCGTCTCGTTCTGTTGAGCAACGGCTCTGTGGACGCCCACCCTGCGTGCTCCTTACTCCCCCACAGTCTCTCTCACGGTGACCGCCCGGAGCTGCTTGCCTGGCCTCGGTCCCACTGCCTCTCACCAGGCCTGTAGCAAGGGTTCTGCTTGCTACATCCAGTCCAGCACTGAGCGTGAATCACACACTTGGGCTCCTGTGTGTTTGCGAGCCCTTCTCCTTTGTTACTGTAGGTCACATTTTTTGCATGTTCCTATGTGCCAAGCATTGTTCAATGTGCCACTGTGCTGTTATCTCATTTAATCCTGTAAATACCCTGCAGAGTGAGGCAGCATTGTAACCCTCATATGCCAGTGAGGCGACTAAGAGTTAGTGCCTTTCCCGTTGGGATGTGAGGAGCCACGCCCCAATCCTATTTTTCCCTTCACCAGGTGAGGCGTGGCCCATCCTCACTCTAAGCAAGGACACCATCTGTTTCCCTGAGGCCTCCTGACCTCCACAGGGGTGCATGGATCTCCCTGGCCCATTTCTAGGCTTGTCGTGGTGATTATTTCACAGTACATACAAATATCAAATCATTATGTTATATACCTGAAACTAATATAATGATGAATGTCAATTACATCTCGATTTAAAAAAAAGAGCCAGATATTTCAGATTTAAACTTTCAAGAACCCTTTATGAGTGCTCTGCTAGGGGCAAAGCTTCATCGAGCTAAGAGATGGTTGAAAATTCTGGCAGAAAAATATCATGAGAATTAAATAGACTTAACTTTGAACTTTGAATTTAAGACTAAAACAAGTAAGAAGCTAAAAGCTGAAGAACATTCCCTGGCAGAGTAGAAAGGCAATTCAGATTGGGAACAAAGCAGAAACGTAAATAAGCTTGATGACAGCTCCTTATATCTAGGTGGGAGTCACAGGATAGCCCTGACACTAAAGACTGCTAGCAGACGTGGAGGCGGCAAGGAGAACAGGGCCTGGGCATGGACCCTCCGCCACTCCCCTAGGGCCCACCGCATCTCTCCTGGCTGACGGCTGTACCTAAGCCTCCTCGTGCTCCCACCCTTGTGGAAACTTTAAAATATTTCAGGTGTCAGATAGGCTCAGAAACAGTCTCAAGTCACTGTGGGGAAAATTCATCTTAGGACATTTTGCAAATGTATGAACATTCAAGAGTAATTTTGTTCCTTAATAGTCACAAAGATGCACATAATATATTTAAGCAGAAATATGTAGCTCAATTCATGAAGTTTTATTTTTTAGTTGTCATGGAAAGAATTCAAACGCTATGAGCTGGCACCTCCACTATAGATTTATATTACACTACATTGTTCATCTCTAAATTTTATAACTTTCAAATCTTAATGATTATCTTGGCTTTCATTCTATTTAAATTTTTAAAAATTCAAGAGACAAACAAAATAAGCCCAGATAAATTCACTTATTTGCTTCAGCCTGAATATTGACACAAAAGTAACCACAGCTTTCCTCACTCCTAACAGATACAAATATGCTGCTTTTGACATAAAAAATATACACAAACTAAAATTGTTGAATATTATATAAGCAATGTGTACTCATTGGAGAAAATTAAAAAATATAGAACAGTGTAACAGAAAATTTGCCCACAATTCTGTTATCCAGAGGAAATTCCTGAAAGTCTTTTGAGATATTTCATGCCAGCTCTTTTTATTTTGAATATTATTAGAATTGACATTTTTCACAATCTGAATCCTGATTTTTAATTAATACTATAATGATCATTTCTTAATTTATTCAATATTACTTGTAAAACTAATTTTGATGGCTATATACTATTCTGTCATGTGGATACATGATTATTTTCATTAACATATTCTATATAATTTTAAATGTGCATCTATAAGGGTTTTTGTTGCTGTCATACTTGTTATAACTTCCTTGGGATTAATTTATAAGGTGGAAGCAAAAGGCCAGATTTCCTAAATACTTTGTTTCTTTTGTCTATATGTCTAACATTTTCCCACGTAATTACATCAATTGATACAAGCAGAGTTTCAGAGGACACTTGTGCCACACCTTTAATGAAAAATATTTCACAATGTGTTCTAAAATTTTATTTTCTAAAATGAAGAAAATGGTTTAGTCATATAGCCCATGCCTCACACCCTGCCTGTTGCTCTTTTGGGCTTTGTTTAATCAGTCTTAATAAATGATCTAGAATATTTTGGAAAGAAGTTATAGTCTGATAAATGAGACTTTGGCTACCTGAAAGGGGTGAGGGGAGGCTCAGAGCCTCCCCTCTCTTCCCCTCCCCTCCTCTCCTCTCCCCTCCCCTCCCTCCCTCCTCTCCCCTCCCCTCCCTTCCCTTCCCCTTCCCTCCCATCCCTTTCCCTTCCCTTCCCTCCCTCCCATCTCCTCTCCTCCCCTCCCCTCCCCTCTCCTCCCTCCCTCCTCCCTTCTTTCCCCTCCCCTCCCTTCCCCTCCCTCCCTCCCTCCCCTCCCCTCCCCTTCCATCTTCTCCCCTTCCCTCCCTCCCCTCCCCTTCCATCTTCTCCCCTCCCCTCCCTCCCCTCCCTCCCTCCTCTCCCCTCCCCTCCCTTCCCCTTCCCTCCCCTTCCATCTTCTCCCCTCCCCTCCCTCCCCTCTCTCCGTCCCCTCCCCTCCCCTCCCATCTTCTCTCTTCTCTCCTTTCCCCCAAGATAACAGAATAACTTACTGGTACAATTTTTGGAGTGCTCAGACACATTGTATGGTTCAGTATTGGTGATGAAACCTGCTTCTGTCCAGCTACCAACCAATTTTTAACACCGCCTTTCTGTTTTTGAAGATGTCCAAGTTCAAGAGGAAGAATTCAAAAAGTTTATTTCTGATTTTGTCTCTCTCTTTTTTAAGGTTAGAATGTTCAGTGTGTCTTCAAGACTAAAAGTATCCTAACATTACCCTGCCACCTAGGGGTAGTGCCAAAGAAATGTACCCATGTAAAGAAAGGGGTAGCATGTTAACCAAAATGCAGAGATTCTGTTACTACTATAAATAATTTAGTGACTCAAGTCTGTTGCTAATCCAAATAACATCCACTATTATGTTTTTATATTTTATTCCTCCAAAATCATCTATGATTTTAAAACCATATGAGCATGACTGGAAACAAGCAAGAATTCTGTCTGTCTCCTATGTCTTCCCAAAGTCTTTCAGGACTTTGTAAATTTAAACGTTAACATAGTAACAACTGAGCATTAATTTGATGGGCCATCAATAACCTATGTTTCACCAAGTCCTCAAAGCCCTTTGTATGTTATTTTTCAATTATGACAGCTTCAGTGATCTGGAGACAAAGCTCTATTTAGGGTACGCTCAACTGTCCACTACTTTGGGGATGGACAATGAATCTAGATCAGAGTATAAATGCACAGTCTTGATTGACCAAAATTATTCCTACCATTGAAGGTGCAAACCATCATCTAAACTGCTGACTTCCATGGCTATCTCTAGATGATGCCTGACAACCTTCTTTCATCCCTTGAAAATAAGCTTTTCCTGATGAAATTTACTGAAGTGAAAAATCTAAATACTCTAACAGTAATATCTACATATGCTGTGGCTGTGGGACTTCTGCCCTGAGGACTGTAACACTAAGACGCATTTGGGAGCTGGCGCACACATTCATAGGACGGATACCAGAGCTCCTGAAGAGACATACTTTGCCATTATTTAAAATTAATGGGGCAAGAACACTAAATTCTGTCTTGAAAATGCATAGTTTCTGAGTTCTGACAATGTCTCCTTGTCCTGGAATCGGAAGGACTGAAGGACGGGAACAACCGTACGGCAGCTGGCGCAGCCATCTGTCCCCTGCATGCTCCCTCACCTCCACGCTGCAGGGTCAAGGCAGACCCGAGCCTGCGACTCCCCAAGACAAGTGAGTCAGTGCCTCTTTTGGGATGCTGAAGGAGCCGGAGGGCACCCAGGGGAAACTGAGGCAAGCTGCTGGGCCTGCGCTCCCCTCCGTACCCGTTCGGTGGTCCCACTGTGGTGCTTTGGTCCAGGGCATGCTGACTTGGCCCCTGGCCTCAAGACGGAGTACCACTCTGTAATGATGGTAACAGACAGGGATCCCTCCATTCCTAAGGCCAGGGAAATCCTGCCTACACCTGATTTCTTCCACTGCCCCTTTTCAGGGCAGTGAGGAAAAGGAAAGATGTAACTGGTCGCGGTTTTGCTTAGCTTGGGTCTTATCTTCATCGTGACAGGCCTTTGTTCCTGCACACAGAGAGCTCTGATGACACACTCCCCAAGTCAGGGCCCCTGGTCGGGGAGCCACGCGAATGCCAGGCGCCTCTTCTCTCATTACGACCTGTCTCTTCCAGGCTCATCCCTTTCAGGAGGCATGGGGGTGCTTCCTTTTGAGGGAAAACACATGTCCTTCATCTCCACCTTATTTTTATCAGTTGTTCTCCCTCTTATCTCTTACCAGAGTGTGGCTGAGGACACACACTCTGTGATTGTTTGCCACACGCGCTACCGTTTGAACACGGGAATCAGCGACCGGTGCATTCGGTTGCTGAGGCCCCAGCCCCATGCTGCTTGCAGCGCCCAGCCGGGTCCGGGAGCGCGTCTGGAATGGTCACTCCCTGCGTGACCGGCCACCACCCCGGGCCAGCGTGACGCTGTTCAAAATGCAATCTACGCACCCCGGGCCTCCAGAATGATCTGAAAGAGGCTCAAATTAGCTAAGCCCGGCTCTGTGCACTTTTATAGGGGTCTGATTTGTGCTTTTTAATTACCAGGTTGTTCAAATACATTTTAAATGCGAAGTTATCCGACAAGCAGACTAGGCCTTAGTATAATTTCAGTTGCTGGGCTAATTAGGAAACAATATTGGAAGGGGTGCCATGGTACTTTGGTGTAATGGAAAGATCTTTACAACTTCGTCTCAGTTTCATCATTTCTACTATTACTTTGGTAGTGACTTTATTCCAAAGGATTGTGTTTCTAAGTTTGAGAATTAAGTTAGTACCTGATGGGACACTATGAATAGGAATTCTCTGGGTTTAATTAAAAATTTTTGATGCAGTTTTAAAAAATGTAACAGAAAAGAGAACTGACATAACTTAAAAAAATTTTGACCTATGCAATAAAATCACCATCTGTTAAATAAAACATTCTTTATAGGAAGTGATGAATAATTTTATAGAGGTAAAATATACAAATAATATAAAAATACAGAAATCATTAACTGTGCTATAATTTGATATTTGCTGCTATAGGAAGAAATATTTTCCTGTTCGCAGCATCCACTTAGATAATAGATAATTAACTACATATTTCAAAAACACTGTTTAAGCTATTTATGGGAACTGATATTTTCTATGTTTAAATATACATAGGATCCATACATTTAGTTTTTAGGAACATTGTGCCATAAATTGTCAAATTATCAAATTATGTCATATGTTCAGATGAATTATTATTCTACATTTTCAGTTCTTTTATAATACATTTTATTGAAAACTTATGTTAATTAGGCTGCTCTTCACTTTGAAGGCTTTACTATCTTAATTAGTGTTTTAACAGTTAAATATTCCTCGTCACTAGGAATCACGTGTCCAAAATATTTCCAAATGACCAAATAGAGTAATCTTTATATTATTATTATAGATAATTCCCATGTGTCATTAAATAAATGATCATTATTAAAATGGTTTTCATTAACAGGCAACTATATCCCCTCCTTAAACAATCTTAATTAATTTATTAGCTTTGATATGTGATACTGAGATCCCCCAACATATTACAAAAAAAATGTAGAGAAGGGAAAAGTAGATCCTAGAATTATTTAAATAACCATTAGAGATGTGTTTCTTATTGACAGTATCAGATTGTCTCTGTAGTTGACGCATTCAATTGGTCAAATTATATATGTATTTTAGTGAACTAACTCCTTAAACCAAAATTCTGAGATAAAAGGATGCAGAGTGATAATGCTTCTAGCAGTGTGATTTTGAACATTTTCTGCTTCATACAATCACGTGCAAGTGTATCTTATGAAAAACAGAAAATGTTCACTGTTTTCTTGTCAGTGTAAAATTTCTTGGGCACCACCGACCAGGTCATGGGCACTGCAAGGAATGCCCTGAAGAGCCAGGGTCTGCTAGAGGCACAAGTCATTCCCAGGACTGGCCAAGCTGTGCTGAGAACCCCAGGCACAGGTGCTCAGGGGCCCGAGAACTCTGTGTGACAAGCCCCCACTGGACACCCGGCGACACCTGAGGCACCTGAGCGGCCTCTGTGGCGTAAACTTACTCTGAGCATTTTTCAAAACAGGATTTTATTGGCCTGTTTGCTTTCATTTAACATTAGGTGAGCCAGATTTTCCTTGCAGAAATCTGTTTTTAAAACAATTTAAGGCATTTTAACCATTTTGTAAAGTAACATGAGTAAATCAGAAATCAATTGCTTTGTTACTGTTGTTAAAATCCAGTTGGCTGCCGTTTGAGGATTTCCACAGCTTTACTGAATCTGCATGAAAAAAGTTTTCAAAGAACATGCAGTATAGTTACAGGATGTAGTTTGGGACCATTTCTTATCTTAAGATTGTGTGTGTTTTTCCTGGAAGACAAATCATTAACTAAACAGGAGTTAGTGAAAGTATCGAACCTATTTGCCAATCAATTCTGCTGCTATTGGAGTATTTATGCTCCTTGCCATTTGAAGGAAAGGGTGGGACGTGGGAGGGAGGAAGGGAGGGAGACGGAAGGAAGGACACTTCCACTGAATAAACCAGTGGTTAAGTATTGGAGTCATTTAATTTTTTAAATGTAAAACCCACCAAGATTTCAAAGAAATTTCTTATATACCAGATCTACCTCAGAAGAGCTAGATAAAGAGTAACTTGTTTCTCACCACAAACCTCGCAGCATGAGAAAACTCAAACAGAAAGAGTGAGCAACCTGCTTGAGGTCACACAGCAGTCAAGTCATGAAGCCATGAAGCTGGAGTTGGAACTCAGACAGCATGCAAACTACTACAGCTGACTCTTAACCACCGGTACCTGGCACAGGGCCTGACTGCAGTGTGGCTGTGAGCTGGTCACTGCAGTCACCTTCAGGTCCCTCCCATGTGACAGGTAACTGCAGGACCAGGTGCTCTGCAAGAATTAAATGTCAGGTGTTCACTGTCGAATTCCTTGTACTGTTAGCAGGATGGGGACAGTGACTGTGTGTGCCTGTGCGGATGAGGGTTGCTATGTGTCTCCATACAATGGAAGCTCACTAAGTACAGGTAGAATGAATAACTGTATAACATATGTAAATAAAGGGGTGTTAAAAATGTTTTTAAGAGCATTCCCGGAAATTAATTTTAATCACTTTTACTTATGTCATACATTATCCCTTTTCCTATTGCTGTTTGTGAACTGATCATGCCCCCTCACCCTATAAGAGTATAAGATTAATTCAGGGACTACAACTTACCGGTTTTTATATTCACACATAGTGGGCACAAAATAAATTTCGGTAGAATGCAATTAAGTCAACTTTGACTCCAGGCCACACTGTAAGTCTCTGTCCATTTTGGGAGAATTGTGATTCTCTGTCCTGTGTAGGGAAGACTTTGCAGGCTTAGCATTAGTGAGAATTCTGGCCTGTGTGTTATGCTCTGGTAAATTCACATTCAAACTGATTTTTTCCCGGGTGTTGTAGACATAAGAGCGGGAGAGCCCCTAGCTGACATGGGGATTGGTACCAACAGATGGGCTCAGGGGAGGACAGGTGTCTGGAGGGCATGGTGCATCCTGGGGGCTGTCCCCAGCCCAGAGTGCCTCCAGCCAGTGGTGTGGGGTTCCAGGGATGCCAGCTTTTCCTGCCCAGGCATATCTCACAGACTGATGCCTCTTTCAAAGGTCAGCCAAGGCATGCTGGGCGTGAGATTCACAAGCAAAATGGAACCCAGCTGCCCGCTTGCATGCTGGGGTTCAGAAAACACAACGATACGCATCAGAAGAGTAGCCTTCAGTTTTTCTTTTCCTTCAGGTATTAGGTGATCCTGGAGGCCAGGAGGTCAACGAACAAGACCCCTGAGTAAAGCATCATCTCTCTCTGCTAGACACATTCATGTTTAATTCAACTCTTCAATCAGAATAAAGGCATCATTATATCAATCCAGGAATTTATTTAATGAATCCAGAAGAAACCACAAATACTGCCCTGGGAAATATGCTAGAAATCATATAGAAAATTAGTATCTAGGTAACATTATATGAATATTGAACATCAATATAGCTTTGTAAGAGAAAGACATGACACCCCTAAGTATATGATTTTCTTTGCATTTGTTGATTTCACATTTAGAATGACGATTATGACACTTGAAATGAAAACATCTCAATTGAATTATAACTGCCATTTTTCCAAATGCCTATCAGGAGTGTTCACAGGTGCTGCTGGGAAGGTCTATGCCAGGCTGTAGGTGCCAATGGCCCAGGTAACAGCCACAAGAGCGGGCACAGGTTGCCTCTTCTCTGAAGCCTCACAGGAGAACCAGCATCACCACGTGGGATGGACCACATTCTAGAGAAAGCAGGGATGGTCTTTGAAAGTCCATCATGATGTCAGGAACAGAGGAGACATCAGAAACAAATGGTTACAGTTTCAACATCATCAATTAACCTCCTCCAGCAATTGGAGTGCAGAGAACAGGTGTACAATTTCTTACTTTCACTCTGCATTTCTATTCAAAGCCTTAGTGCACAGATTAAATTCTGCAATGTTTGCTTCCACTGTGGCACTTCTTGAGGAAATAAATACAAGGAAATAACATCTTGTCCTGTGATGTCAAAGGCTACTGTAAACTAGATAAGCCAGTCCAGACCTCATCAGCCAGGTCTTGTTTCATGGCAAGCCTCAGACCTCTGATGAGGGCATCAGAGCTCTGCCCTCACTCTTTGATTTCCAAGTCTAACTGGGTTTACATGTAAGCTGTGGCACAGGGGCGTCTCTCTGGCCTGGGAGTTAAAACAAGATAGGTCTTTACATCGATCGGACCACTGCACGTGTGTGTGTGTGTGTGAAACCTTGACCTCCTACTGGGTGTTCCTGTGCTGTGAGGTTCTGAGAGACCCGTCTGCCACCTACACAGACCCACACTGACTCAGAGCAACTCATTATCAAAATGATGTTGACAGACTCAAAAATACTGAAAAGAGACACAAAAGTGATAAAGCAGTTGAAAGGATTGATTTATGAGAAAGAATATAAAAAAACACAGATAAAAGTGAATCACATTTTGTCTTTATTATATAGCACTTTTGGGGAATTCTACACAGGACTGTTGGCAGAAAGACTCAGAAAAAAAATTTCTGGAAAACAATAAAAATCAGTATGAAAACTTAGGAAAACCTGCAAATAAATAAATAAAGAACCTCATTTGGTTAGGTGAAATCAGGAAACACACCCTGCAGAATTGGGATTCAAATAGTAATACGTTGTTGAACAGGCTGATAGAAGGTTGATTACAGAAAAGTATTTTGAGTTAAAATGAATACACTTTCTATTTACAATACAAAACACCAATTTGAAAATAAATATTTGATTTATATAAATCCTAGCACATAATGGAACATGAATCATCCGAGGGGTTAGGACCTAACGTTAAATCTGATAGAGGAACTCTGGACAGACAGGAGTCGCTGTGGCCCAAAAGGAGCCATCAGTATCCTTTCCTGTACGTGCCCTGCGAACCACACTTTCTAACAGAGGATGACTACTTGGCACCCTGACCCCTGGGAATAAAGTAAGTATCAGTCAGCGCTTGATATCTGTTGATGTCCAAGAAAAAGAAAACCCCTATTTGCCAGGGAACTGCTATGCCATGTAAGCATGGAAGTTGCTAAGAAACAGAAGTTTAGGAAGTTTTGCAACCCTTTATCCTTATTTTCCTCCAAACTGCATTGCCTTTAGCCTTTTTCCTGACAACTTCACAGGAGTTGAGCCGGGGGCAAACTTGTTTTTGCCAACCGGTCCCCCGCCTCTCCTGGTGACAGGGCAGCGGCCGGTTTCCTGACAAACAGGGAAGTGCCTGCCGTCCGACTCCCTGACTCGGGCAGTGCTGAGGAATCCACCTCCAGCAGAAAGCCTTGAACGTGAGTAAGTCTCATCAAATTCCATGTATTTACATTAAAATGTTTGATTAGTGGTTTTCCAGAGTGTGGGGAGTCGGTACCTTTTTAAAGGGAGGGATTACAGAGATTGAAGAAGATGTGTGATAGCTCAGAGCCTGCAGACCAGTAGGATCCCCAGGGATGCATCTATTTTGACCCACCTATTAAAACCCAGGCCTCTCACCTCTGAAGTATCGGAGTGTGGTAGAGATGGCCTCGTGGCTGACAAAAACTATCAGTAAACTGTCAGGCATTTTCAGGTAATAATTATACTTTTCATTTAGAAAAAATATAATGACATTGAGATTCCCAAATTATTGTCAAAATATCCTCTTTATACTGCAAATATATATGTTTTAAAACAGGGCACTTGTTTTTACCAGAAGCCAAAAGAGAAATTCATACTCGGAAATGTTTCTCCAAAGCGGGTTTCTTGGGGCCTTCCTGCCTTCCATGGCAGTGCGGGCTGGCGGGGCAGCTGGGGCTGGGCCGGGCGGGTCAAGTGTGCTTGGTCCTGCTTTGGGGAGGCAGGTTGTGAGATGTCTGGGCAATTTCTTTCCTTGGGTAACGGTGTTTCTGTTTCTTTTTTCCTAGTTACTATTATAAGAGTGACTACGAATATCTGCTCTGCTTTTACCTCCCTTCGCTGTGGTTCCCATACTGCCTCTTCAGCGGCCAAGGAAATCGGGGGCTTCTCTGCCTTGGCCCAAGCTGACGTTTTCAGAGTGCCCCCTGCCTTCTCATGCCAGGGCCCTAGTCACTGCTTCTGGCCTGCACTCGGCGCGGTTCCACACCAGTCTACAGCCCTGATGTTAGGAGTTAAGCTCACCCTGAAGCGAGCTCGAGGACCGTTCTAAAATAGTACATTTGCGTGGTTACTCCAGTGATCTCCCATTTACAATGTCCAAGGAATATCAGCTTAATTTTTTCTCTAACAAACCAAGAAACAGTGGAAAGAAAATGATTGAGAATCACCTTTCTGATGAGGATTCTAAACAATCACAAAGTAACCAAACTCTGCCATTTATCAGGAGGACCTGGCCTTGCAGAAGGCGAAGCTCACCTCCTGAAAGCAGGTGGAAAATGGGGAGAGCTGGCTCACTGCTGCAGAGGGGCCTAAGGGCACCTCAGAGGGGTGCCTGCCAGCCCGGGCCCTGTGGGCGGACAGACAGGGACTGGCCTCCCCTCCAGGGGGCTTCATGCTCGGCATCGGGTGCCTTCTGACGGACAGCATGGTCACACCATCGCTCCGTACCCACGGCCATGTCTCCTTAACACAGCACAGTGGGAGAAAGCCTTCCTTTAGCTTTTCTTCCATGTCAGAGACAAGGAGAGTGCCAGCCACCTCGGCCTTGGGTTTCCAGTACTTTGTTTAATTGCTCAGTGACAGCAGAGGCTATAAATACTCCCCCTGCCACAGCTCAGTCACTGCACCATATGCCCATTAGACCAGAGGCATCCCGTTCCACGTACCTTTGGAAACGATGAAGGTGTCTAATGAGTGCGTGCCACCTCGGCTCCTCCTGGGCATCTGCTTCTCTCCCTAGCCGGCACACCCTGGGTCTGCCAGGGTCCTCCAAAGCATCCCTCCCTGCAGAGCCAGGCCACACCGCTGCAAGTTGGCTCGGGCCCATGGAAGGGCCTCCCCGGGGCTCTGGCTCCAGCTCCCACTCCCAGGAAGGTGCACCGAGCCGCCTCCCGCGGAGCCGGGCAGCAGGTGGCAGCATTACCACGGGCCTGGCAGCCGGCTGGGCACACAGTGCAGGGGCTTTTGCATGTGGAGGAGACTTTGACCTCTCACGAATTTATTGTCACCTCCTTGAGAGCACCACAGTTCACCTGGGCCCACATTCAGTAATCAGTCACCCTGCACTGGGAGTTGACAAATCTGTGGTATTAGTTCCACTCATTGTTTTACTGCAAGACACAACCTGGATTCCCTCCCCTCTGATTTACCAGACGGTGGTCTCGGGACCGCAGAGAAAACATCAACCTCTTTCATGCTCAAGAAAACAAAAAACAAAAAAATAAAATAGAAACAAAGGTTAGAGGGATGAGAGGGAAGGAGAAATGGATACATAACAATAGGTAATGTCCTCTCTCTTGTTGCCTCAGTGTTGAGATGGGGTGACCCGTATGTGCTGGGAACCCAATTTCTCTCTTCTTTTACTAAAGTGCTAATTGAGATGAAAAGCCTTTGGGTCCTGTTCCCCATCCGACTGTAGGTGATGTCTGACCCCCAGTAGCCAGCGCGGGGCCTGAGCTCAACCCCTTGTGTTCAGGAAAAACATAGCCCTGTTCTCACATGTTGAAGTCAAAGGTTTCCACTGATCTCTTTAAGGAAGAGGAGGCTGGGCTGGCTCTCTCTCCAGCTTCTACACCGGCCCTGAACGTTCACTAGAAGGGAGAAACATTCTGGAAATATTTTAAATCAGAACAAGGGTGTGTGGCCAGACTAACTCCCTGCTCACTACAGGATAAGAGCACCTCGATGGCTGGGGGGAGCACGCTGGCCTCACCCTCAGCTGTCACCCAAATAGCTCTGGTTTTGCATTGCACTTGTGACTTATAATGCTGTTTTATTTTCTCTTGTTTTTGTTCTCTGTGCTAGTGTTCAGACAAGACACTTCCAGTCCTGATTAAACATTTGACTGTCTGCACAACTCAGCCAGGTGCCCAGGCGGCCCCTGCTCCCTCTCTGGGCGCACACACACATCTCCCTGTCCTCTCCCTCTGAGTAAATTAGTGGTGATTGCTTATATATGCTTAATAGTTCACAAGGAAAGCTCCTTCCATTAGAGGGACCTCGAGCTGCCAGCATGGAGGCCGAAAGCTGACACCATGGAGCTACAGACATAACTTCTGTTTAAAATGATGCCAGAGTGAAGCACCAGGATTCATTAAATCAGGCAGGGTTTCTCATTAAACGTGTAGATTGACAGTCAGAGCTAACTGTCATGTGTGTCTTCCTAGTGTCCCCCTACCCAATAATAATATTTTTTGAACAGGTGATATTATATTTAGAATAAGATGGTAAAGCTATGACTATTTGGCAGTTGGGAGATGCCTGCTTTATATAAAAACAGCCTTGCTAGTTTCTTGCTTTGTCACCTCTCTGAAAGAAGGAAGGCCCTGAGCGTGAGCCCAGACAGGAGACCAGTCCCCAGTCTCCAGTTTAAGTCAAAATAATAGATAAAAGAGACCCTTGCTACCTGGAACATATTTAAACATTAACCATAAGCTCAAGAAATCTGCAGTTCAAGGTTTCTTTTTTCTTACCATTTAATTCATGCATGTATTTCACTTTAACTACATCCAGTAAATCCTTTATGGAAAATTCTTAGTGATCTGACTATGGAGGAAGAGTCAAAAATTAACATCTCTTCATGCTCGGAAAAGTGACTTGATGAAGTACATGCACGCCCTCATTACAAAAATATAATTTTTCTTCAAAGATCCGAGTCCCCTAGGTGACAGTGTTTTGCATCTTAACATAAAATATGTAATGCAGAACCTTCTGGTATTAACAGATAGGGCCCAGAGTACTCTGCCCTGGGCAGTTTGCAAAGATGCAAGATAGTCATGCCTTGAGGTACGTGAAGAAAATAATTCTTCCATAAATAAAGGATCCCGATGGTCAAGGAGCAGATATTCTGGAAGGCACAGTCAGTATGAAATGTCATCTAGGGCCAAAGATGCTTTCCTGATCTAAAAAAGAAGAGAATCATGTATATGTGTCTATGTACATGCTCTGACATATTAAAAATGTAGGTGCATGATGGAAAAAGCTGTAGGAGACATTCTAAAAAAAGAAAATAAATACAGTTTTCCAGAGAACAAACTGAAGGACCTATTCATTAGTTGGAGGTCCTTTACTGAGAATTGGCTTCCACGAATCTATGCTCTGTTTTTGTTCACCTCCTATTTATTCATTTCCTTAAATCTATCCTCTCTTTAAGAAAAAAAAAAGCTATGAGAGGGACACTCCTGCCCGTGCAAAGCTTCTTTTACACACCTCCGTTCTAGCAGGACTACTTCAGTTTACAATAAACTGATTTTTAGCTCACAGTCTCTTTTCTTCATTCTGTCAGGAGCTTAGATTTCTCTCTTAAGGTAGATTCTCTAAGGCCCCTGAGCTACTATGAATTTGAAAGTACTTTATCCAGAAAGCTTTTTCTCATTCTTTTTCTCAGTCTTTCACAGCGAGATATTTATTTCAGAAGGTTGCTCTGCACCCTTTGTGCATAAATATAGACAGATATGGATAGAGGTAGAGATGGATCAGGTATAGAGGCAGACAGGGAAATGTAACAGCTTAAATTCCCTGAATGTCACCCTCGGTCTCGTTTGCTTGCTTGCCTCTTGTCTTGCTGCTCCCCCAGGGCAGGTAGAAGTATTCTTGTGCTTTTGTGCATCACTGACTACTCTTGCCAAGTGCTTTAGAAAATAAATGATTAGAAATTTTGGAAAAAAATATTCACCTTTGTCCTTGGGTCTTAAAGTATTACTTGAACATTCTTTCCAAGCACAGCTCAAATCACAGTAACATGTGCAAACCTTAAATCAACGGTATCTGCATGATCTTGACATTTAAAATTCTGCAGTCCAAGCCAAGATTGAAAACAATACCTTCCTTTAATTACATAAAAGGTTTTGAATTCATATTGCATGAAAGAGTCTAGAATACCTAAAATTGTGCTAGAAAAGTACAATTGGCAAAAAAAAATATTTAGAAGGATGTGACTAAATCTCTGAGTAATTCTGCAGCTTTATTCCAAAGGATATTGAAAAATAAATTTGTCTGTGGAATTTCTTGTGGTTGTGTGCCCATAATGAATTTTTTTCTGAATATAATTCCAGAAGCTAAAATACAAATGAAACATATTTTCTGCAGAGCAGCAGGACACATGGCAGTTTTTTAATGTGGTTCCAAAATTTATGAAAGTAATGTATATAATAATGCTGACATTTTAAATTAGTGGGAAAAATGGATTACTCACCAAACAACATTTAAAACAGGGAGTTGCTATTTAAAAGAAAAATTAATTCAACCTAAAAACTTTAAGTAGTTGAAATTGGGCATAGTGCATTCTTTGACTATAATGATTTTAACTAGAAATTAATATCAAACATTGGGACAATCCCCCACATTCGGCAAATAAACATCACACTTCTAAATAAACGATGAATCAAAGAAGTAAACTGTTGGGAAATTGGAATATATTCTAAAATGAATTATAATTAAGTATAATATATTGAAATTTGTGAGAGGTAGACAAAGAAGTTCTTTGAGGGAAATTTATAGCATTAAAAGCTTGAATTAAACACAAGAAACCTTTCAAATCAATTGCTAAAACTCCTATATTAAGAAATTAGAGAGGAAGAGAATATTAAGCTCAAGTTAATGATAAAGAAGGAAATAATAAATATGATAGAGGAAAGCAGAGGAATCAAAAACAGAAAAAAACAACAGAAAAATCAATAGAATCAAAGCAGATTAATTTTAAAAGATCAATGAAATTGATAAATCTTTAGCCAGACTGATCAGGAATAAAAGAGAATAGAAATAAATACTAACATCTGAAATAAGAGAAACGGCATACTAGAACTGCTGCAGATATTAAAAGGATAATAAGGTCATTACTAAAGGTATGAAAAAATATGACATAGGTTAAAGAAATAGATTTGTTGAATGCTACAACTACCAAATTTCATTCAAGAAGAAATAAATTACCTGAATAATGGAATATTTGTTAAGAACATTACACTTTTAGTTTAAAATATTCTCACAAATAAAACTCTAACCTAGGTGTCTTTACTGGCAAATTCTATCACACATTTAAGAGAGAATACCAGTTTGATATAACCTCTTTTAGAAAATAAAAGATGGAGAAAACATTTCTACTTATTTATCAGTCCAGCATTATTCTGATGTCAAAAATAGAAAAAGATATTCTAAGAAGAGAAAAAATGTATATTAATAAGCCTAATTAACATAATCACAAAAGTATTTAACAAAATATAAGCAAATCAAGTCCAGGATAATAAACTGTGATGGAGTGGAGTTTATCTCAGGGATGCAAGGCTGTTTCAACACCTTTTTGTAAATTGATCAATGTCATTCACTCTATCAGTATGTTAGAGGAGAAAAGCCACCTCATTACTGTTATAGATGCAGAAAAAAACACTGGCAAATTCCACCAGCAATTCCTGATAAAAACTCCTTACCCTGAGAAGGGCCACTGACAAAGATTGACAGCTGCCCTGCTTAATCATGAAAGACTGAATAATTCCACCTAAGACTGAAAATAGTAACCAGCCCTATTCAATATCTATATTAATCTTCTATTGCCATTGCAATAAATTACCAAAACTTAGTAACTTAACACAATCTATATTTATTATTTTTCATAACTGCATGGCAGACATCTGACACAGATCCACTCTGCTAAACTGAAGGTGTCAGCAGAGATCCTGGAAGCTCTGGGGGAGAGCCCGCCCCTGGCTTATCCAGGGTGGTGGCAGAATTCAGTTTCCTGCAGCTGTAGGACTGAGGTCCCATATTCTTTCTTGATGTCCACTGAGAGTTTTTCTGGTGGGGCCACCCACATTCCTTGGCACATGTCTCCCTTTCCCCATATTCAAATACATCAGTGGTGGGCTGAGTGCCTCTCACACATCGGATCTATTTTCTTCCTTCACCCATGTAAACCTACTTGAAAGAACACCTGTATTTTAGGACCTATATGATTACATTAGGTCCACTTGGATAATCCAGAATAATCTTTTTACCTCGGGGTCTATACTATTAATCACATCTGCGAAGTAAGATAACATATCCACAAGTTCTGGAGATTAGGGTGTAGACACTTTTTTTTGGAGGGGGCATTATCCTGTCTACCACAATATCATAGTGTAGGAACTACCCAGTGTTCTATGACAAGAAAATGAAAGAGATGACATTACAGGAAACTGAAAGAAACAGTGAAAATTATCTCTATCCATAGACTCGATATATGTCCAAAATCCCACAGCACCAGCAAAAACACTACGAGGTATAAGATGTGAGAGTAGCCATATGGCTGTATAGGAAGTCAATATACAGTAATCAATTGTATTTTTATATTATAACAGTGAAGAAATAGACACTGAAAAATTTAAAAAAAACACTATTTGCAATAAGATCCCAAAACTTAAAATACTTAAGGATAGATATATACAAAGCTTATTCCAGATTTGTATAATAAAATTTAGACATTTTGAAGAAAGGTATCAAAGAAAGACTTATAGAAGATAGTGTTCTTGAGTTGGAAGTCTGCATTTTGTTAAGGTGAGTTTCCTCTAATGGATTTATAGACTCAAAGCAATCCTAACCAAAGTTTCTGCAGGCATTTGGCAACAGCTGATCTAAAATTGATATGGAAATGCAATATATTCATCATTGAAGTCTCCAAAAATAGAAAATAAAACAATGAAACAGAAGAAAATTTTCTTGGAGCAGAAAGATACTTTCCAGACGCTACAAAATTCAAAGGCGTTCTTCTTTTCCACCACAGAGACAGCTTCCTGCAAATATATCTGCTTTAAGAATATTTTTCTGAAGTGAAGACAGTTTTAATCTGTTTCTGAAGGCTGCATTTTTGGTCCAGGAAAAATTCACCTAAAACATTAGACCCAAGCCCTCAAAATTATTGTTTGTAGCACACCAGAACAAAGGGGTGTTTTTCCCCATGAGCTCCACATAAGGGAACTACCAGATGAAGAACTTCAGCCAACACAGCAGTGATTATGGAAACTAAACCCAAATATTAGTTGCAAATCTGGAATGTATGGAACTGTGGGTACAGTAACTGAACATTATGCAGTGCAATACACTTTCACAGTGGAGGAATGAGGCAGCTAGCAGAGACTGCACAGAAGAGAAAAAAACAATATAGCTTTGTGATGAGGACACAATTTTTAAGTGGAACATTAAGAAAAATGCAAAGATTTTTAATAGCATAATGATAATATTAAGAAAGATAATTCTACTGACTAAAACCGATGTCAATAGAAGATACAGGAGACAATGAAAAGCACGCTATCCTTACATAGCTTATAGTTGAGACTAACAAAAAATGTCTAAGAAATTAAAGGATGGAGGTGCTGTGTACAAAGTTACAATTACAAAAGTAGTCAGTTAAACAAGCAAACAAAACATCCCAAACTTCCTAAATATCAGAGAACCTACTCCAAAAAGAAAGGGAAAAAAATGAACACAAGGACTTCTTAAAATTTTAACAACATAAAAAAATACACAAGTAATATAACAAACTAAGACCTAACATAGGTCTTATGTTAATAAATACAATTTAAAATTCAGTTAAATTACAAAATAAAACCCAAATTTATGTTGCTTAGTGAAACATACTTAAATGAAGCAATTACAGAATACAGAGGATTAAAACCAAATAGGCAATATTATGCTAAGAAGAGAGAAAAAAGCAACAACAGGATACATAACCTCAATATCAGACAACAAGCAGTTTAGGTGAAATCATTAAACAAGACAACAAACCAAAAGAAGTTATACTATAAAAAGGAACTGTTGACAAGCAAGGTGTAGCAGTCATGAGCATCTGTGTATGAAACAGCACAGCTGATATGAGAAGAAATAGAAGAAGCACAAGTAGAGGACATTTCAATTCATTCCTTTCATTCCATGACAGACCAAGTATAAGGTAGGAGTACATAAAAGTTCTAACATACATAATAAAGGAGATCTTCCTTAGATACAGCCAATACTATGTCCTGAAAATAAAGATAAAATCTTCTTCATATGTGATTGTGGGATGTTCACTAAAATTGTCCATTTTCTAGGGCACAAATAAAACATCAGAGCTTATAATAATTCTTGTGCTTCACTGTTGAGTATAACCCTGGCTTTTGGACAAAGCTAGACATATTTTACCAATTAGGAATCTGTTAGGAATCGATTAGGCCATCTGTTCTTGATTTATTAATTTTTCTAAAGTCATGAATGATTTTTGAATGTTTCCAAATGCCTGTCAGCGTCTGCGTAGATAAACATATTTTTTTTCCTTAGATCTTTGAATATTATGGATTAGATCAATACTTTCCTAATATTCAACCATCCATACATCTAAAATCACCTGATTATTAGATGATTGTGTTTGTAAAGTGCCCTTTGAGTTTGCTCATCTTTCATTTGCAGTTCTGCACTAATATTTATAAGTGAGATCCTGGATGCATTTATGTGTGAAATCATTCATTTAACTATCATTATTCTCACTATCACCATTATCATTTCAAAATGTGTGAGAGACACTAGTCAATGCAATTAAATTAAAGAAAAACAAATAGAGATGAAAAACCTGGAAAAGATGAGCTGACTTTCTTCATGTATGATGATACATAACCTGAAAAGAATTAAGAGAATCAGCTGAAATACTACTGAAGCCATATCACAATTCAGAAATTGCTCACTGTAGAAAATTAATTAATATGCATAAATAGCATCTACAAAGGAGAGTCCCTACTTAAAATTACAAATGCCAATATAATAAAACTAAGAAAAATTTTAAGAAGAAATAAGCAATATGTACTTGAAGCAAACCTTGAGATATTATTGAAGAACATGTAAAGAACTGAACATATGAAGACTTAACCAAGTTCCTCAATGGGAATATTCAAAATTAAAGATATGTTAGCTGCTTATAATCAATTAATAAATTTCACATAATGCCAATAAGACATGCTAGCAGATATTTTGGGAGTAATAGGACTGGATGGTTTTTAAGTTCACATGGAAAGATAAGATTCAGAAATAATATAAGAGAAAAAGCAATACAGGGTGAGTAGCCTTACTGGATCTTAAAACACATGATAAAATCTACATCATTAAAATAATGTGGTGCTGGCACATCAAGAGATAGATCCAAGGAAACAAAATGAAATGTGTTGGATTTTGGGTTATTATTAGTGTGGCAATTAAAATAAGAGGGATAAAGATGGACTTTTCTATAGTGATATTAAGGCAACTAGGTTGACTTAAAGGAAATATCATTGTTGGACCAATTCCTTATACTAGATCACAAGATAAATTCCAATAGTTCAAAGATTTAATTATGAAATATGAACTATTAATGGACCAGAAGACATATGTAAATTCCTTAATAATCTTGGAAACAGGTAAGCTTGGATAAAAATTGAGAAGCCATAAGAGAAAACATTGTTCAAGTTGACTGCAAAAGTCAGAATTTTCAGTATGAAACAAAAAAGAAAAGAAACAAGCTTAAATACATAATAAAAGCCTGAGATAAATTTCAAACTAGAAAGACTTTGCAACACATATCACAAGTCTAGTGCTATTCTCCCTAATAAATATAGTTTGTCAAGCTGATAAGAGAAAGACCAGTGACCCAGAAGAAAAAAAAATAAGGTAAAATATAGGAACAGAGATTTCACAGAAAAGGAAATACAAATGCAAGGAAAGATAGTAGACCTCACTCATCCTAAGCAAAATGCAAATTAAAATTTTACTGAGGTGCCCAGCTCTGTCTACCATACTGCAGAAATCTGAAAGCTTAATAATCTACTCTTATGCTGAAGTAGTGTGAAAGAAAGAATTCTTATCTATGGCTTTAGGGGTATAAATTAGTGCAACCTCTATAGAGGACAATCTGACATTATCCATCAATATTAGACATGTCTACACGTTTTGAACATCACTTCTGGAAATTTATCCTTATATAACAGAAACAGCACATTTGTATGTGGTTACTTACCAAACCATTATTTATAACAGCAAAACTGAATGACCAATAAGCATATTCATCAATAATGAACAGATTAATTACATCACCAACTACATGAATCAGTACATAACGGCAACAGATTTCTATATAGCAAAATAAAGACAGAGAACACAAATAAGTTTTAAGGCATTATGGATTAGAAGATGTAATTTTGTTTAAATGCCCCTACTACCCAAAGAGATCTACAGATTCAATGAGAACCCTTTCAAAATTTGAACTGTCTTGTTTTTTTTTACAGAAATAGACATCTTAAATTCATATATACTCTCAAGGGATCTCAAATAGCCAAAAGAGTCTTGTAAAGAAAGAGCAAATCTGGCGGCTTCATATTTCTTAGTTTCAAAATAAGTTATAAACCTACAGTAATAAAAACAGTGTGGTATTGGCATAGAGATACACATGTAAACCAACAGAACAGAACGGAACAATACTGAAATAAGCCATTGTGTATACGGTTAAGTGATCTTCAACAAGGGTGTCAAGACCACATGGTGGAGAAAGAACAGTCTTTTCAACAAATTATGTTGGGAAAGCTAGATATTCAAAAGAATGGAGTTGCACCCTTACCTACCACTATATGCAAAATGAACTCAAAGTTGATTATTTATACATGAGAACTAAAACTATAAAACTCCTAGAAGAAAATAAAGGGGAAAAACTTTATGACACTGGATCTGGCAGTGATTATTTGGATATGACACCAAAAACATAGGCAGCAAAAGCAAAAATAGACAAATGGAACTACATCAAACTTTAAACATTTCTGTGCATTAAGGAAAACAATCAACAGAGTGAAAAAGCAATTTACAGAATGGTAGAAAATATTTGTAAATGAGATATCTGGTAAGAGATTATTATCAAGAGTATATAAAAGCTTCTACAACTCAACAACCACAAAAATAAATAACCTGAGAAGTAACAATTTTCATGGATGAATCTATGCATGAGTCATCCATTCTAAATGTAACTTTAAACCTATTTCCATTTCAGATTTTAAATTTCTCTCCATGTGGCTCAGAGGACAACCAATAATATCAAAGTCCCCAAGGAGAGCAGTCTTTTTATCTCACCATCCATAGCTACTTGAAAGTTGAATCAATCTCCCAGGTAGATTGAACTTCACAAGCTCTAAATGATGGTGATCTACAAATAAATAAATAAATAAATAACCTGATTTAAAAAACTAGCAAAGGACTTGAAAGGGTATTTCTCCAAAAATATACAATTGACCAAGAAGCATATTAAAAGATGTTCAGCATCACTAGTCATTAAAGAAATGTAAATCAAACCATAATGAGACATCAACTCACACCCATGAGAATGGCCACCACCTTCCTCACCCTCTACAAAAATATAGTAAGTGTTGATATTGATGTGGAGCAACTGGAAACCTTGTGCACTGTTGATGGGAATGTAAACAGTATGGGGGTTCCTCAAAAGATGATAAATAGAATTACCATGTGATCCAGCAATCCCACTTTTGGGTATATATCCAAAAGAATGGACAGCTGGAACTCAAAGATAAGTTTGCACATTCATGTTCCTTGCAGCATCTGATTCGTCACAGTCAAGGGGTGGACACAACCCGAAGGTCCACAGGCAGGTGAATGGAAAAGAAAATGTGGTATATCCATACAATCGAAAACTGTTCAGCCTTAAAAAAAAAGGAAATCCTATCACATGCTAGCATGCTACAACATGATGTGGCTAGAGGACATTATGCTGAGTGAAGCAAGATTATCACAAGAGAATAATTCCACTTTTCTGAGGAATCTAAAAATCACACTCATAGAAACAGAAATAGAATATTGATTGCCAGAGGCTGTGGGAAGGTGAAATGGGGAATTGTTCAGTGGGTACAGCATTCGAATTTCATAGGATGAAAAAGTTCCAGAGATCTGTTACAGAGTAAAGGGTGGTGAGCTGTACGCTTAAAAATGGTTAGGACAGCTGAAAACAGGCAGAGGATGCTCTCATATAGTCATGTAGAAAGAATCCCACGGATTTATTAAATGATAAAAGGAAGATGAACAGTGTGCATAGGATTCTACCTTTTAAATAAAAATGCAGACGTCAAGAACATTTATTTGCGTTGGCTAGAATATGCAGAGAAATCTTTCAAGTTGACTCAAGGCAAGATCCTGTTTCCAAGAAATGCAGATTAGATGGATAAAATCCTTACTGGCAAAAGAATACATTTTTTTTCTTACTCAAATTAGTTTATTATAATTCTTCCCTCTCACTAGCAAAAGAATATTTTAAAACCTGTGAGAGTGAAGAAACTAAACTAGCTGGTGACCTGTGAGATCCATGTAGGATATGGCTGAGAACTGAGCTGGGGGAGGGTTTTTTACACTGTCTAGCTGTGAATTTTTATTCCTTTTTAAGTCATAACAATGTAGTTCATTTTTAAAATTAAATTTAAACCAATTAGAATTCTTTCTGTTTTTAATAAGTCATGGAATCAGATGCTTGGAGGTCCTCTTTGGATGAAGGCATAACTTAGGAAAATACAGTAAGTGTTGAGCAAAAGTGAGATGTTTGGGTTTGAAATTCTAATGGGGTTTAGGGGTGCAGATGACGGGAGAAGGGGCCTGGCTCTGGGTCCCTCAGGCGGGCAGCCAGCAGGGTGACAGGCATGGTGAGGCTGGTCTGGAGGGTCCTTTGGAAGGAATGGTGCCATCACAGCCACTGCCGCACACTAGCCACGTGTCTGCCTGGTGCCAGGGGCTTGGAATGCCTTGTTGAAAGGACCCACGGGTGATAAAAGGCCCACAGGAAAGAGGGCCGTGCTGGGTCCCTTCTGGCTGCTGGGCCCAGATCCGGGGAGCTGGGGCCACATGCACGCAGTCTGAGCGCATGGACAGTTGCCCTCAGGTGTTTTGGGTAAAAGAGGATGTCTTTTCCTGTTGCTCTGGGGCATTTTGCTCAGTTCTTTCAGTTCCCCAGTGGGACAGGAAGTACGATCTTCTAGGGCAACTACAAGTCATTTCACAGAATAAGTGATGGAACTTTATTTAGTCTTCTGCTCCCATTCATTTTAACAAAGAGGAAAAAAAACAGCAAACCCAAACTTTTCAGATATATAAATACATTAGGAAAGTATTTCTGCTGTCTTTTCTAACACAGGCTACATTTGTGATAAAAACTGATAATTATTTTGTACTGCTGCAGATATGAAAGATACATAAGTTATTTTCAATGTTTATCTGTTGAAATCCTGTATTTCCTTTTTTAGGGAAAAGCAGTCTTTCCTTTTCTCTGATGTGGCAGGAAGTACCTGCAAAGTTGCCATAAACTTGCTTCGGAAGGACATGTGCTGAGCATCAACGGGCACTTGTTACCAATGCACACTTTCTAAGGTACAATAATGTGTGGATTTTATTGGGACTTACATATTTACTTTATTTATTAGTACTTGTATATACAACTGAAATCTATCTAACCCGTTTTAGTTTTATTATAAAGAAGTGCATGGTTGAAGCATGATTAATTAAATTAAGTAATGTTTACAAGACATTTATTTCTAAAGCACCAGGAATTCCATCTGCGAATAACCCCTTCAGCACGGAATAGAGGGTACTTTGAAGGAAACACATTGCCGTCTGTTCATTTTGGAGCATGTGTCTTTGTGGAACCTGAATGGTCTGTCTCCCTTTAACAACCTTTTTTATTTTTTAGTAAGAGACAGAAAAAACTGCTTCTATCATAGGAAACATGTCTAGTCAGTAGGAGGTGATAAAAACATAAAGCTTATCGCATATACATTTTTGAAAGAATAATATCAGTAAGTCAATATTATAAGCAATTTCTTCCATTGCTTCAGTTTCCTTTATAAGTACAGTGGCTGCTTTTTAAGAGTCCCATAAAGTTCAATGAGTGCTTGCATAACATTCCATAAATTGAATTATCTTTGCATCAGTGGATAAAGCACAGATTAGCTTGGGGCAAAAGGTTGCAAAAGAATGAATCAAGGGGCCCAGCGTCTCATGCCACATGCTCTAGCTGCAGGAGTCAATGCTATTCCTAAGCAGGACTGGCCTGTTATGTAACAGAATGTGAAGTACTGACTGATTTTCAAAGGGTTGCAAAGATAAAAATCATTGATGCAGGAGTCAAACATTTGATTTCAGCCTCTTTGTGATATTCAGTAAAGAACTTGTAGTTCTGCTCTGGTGATTTTGGGCAGTTTTCCAGGCCAGGTGACAAACATCCACTGTGCATATCCTAGTTTTGTTAATGTAGAGAATAAGATGTGACTCAGTGTGCCTCCTCACCAGGTCACTGGCTTAGGGAGTGATCCCAGGGCTACATCTACCCTGTGCACATCACAGGACTGCCTTCTTGCATGTGGCTAAAGGGCATGTCAGCAGGAGCATATAGTGGTGCTGAATTGCTTATATTTTCCTCCTCCAAGGAAGTCTGGTCCTGGGAACGACTAGCCTAGTGGTGAAGCTGTTCCCACTGAGGTGATGTTCCAGGAAAAACCATTGGTCAGCACATGGAAACCCTGTCAGCCAAGTCCACATAGATGCAAACAGCAAAGCAGAAGGCAGGTCAATCAGACGATGCTGCAAGACTAGTGCTGTTAGCAGGTAATACAGGTTCTAAATAACCAAGATAAAGCTCACGTTCTAAGTTTCTCAAGTTTTTCTGTTCTATTTTTGGCATGAGAGTGGCAAATCGAAATAATTACATAGATTAGAAACAAACCATCACCAAAAAACCAAATTCTTGGGGCTGTCATTTACATTTCCCTGACAATTCTCTTTTCATAAGAGTTGGCATTCCTGCTAAATTATTCATATGGTATTCTGTGAGAACACATGGCAATTTAAAAAAATGTATTCTTCACAGCATCTTGCAATCAGCCAGAATGCCACTCCATTGGCTATTTTTCTGAATCTTGCCATCTGAATGTTCTGAATAAATTCTACTTTATTCAATAAGTTTCCCTGTTGTTTCCAAGCATTTCTTTTATGATTTCTACAGCTTCATTTCTATTGTATTACCCTTCTATTTTATTTTCTCCCATCATCTTGATTTCCCTTTATATCTGCCGTGTGCTTCATGTTACCATTTTTGCAATCTATCATTTCAGCTTTGAAAAAAGATATTTCCTTTTATCTGATCTTCCCTAGATGTACTTAACTCTGTGACACTCGTATTTCTCTGAGTGACCTTTGTGATATAATTCTTCAGTGCTACATCCTGCAAGCGCCGCCTGACAGATTTAGCGGGTGCCCTTCTGATTCCTGTGGTGAAGCCCCCTTGCCTGCCTGGAGTATGATTTCTGCCACCCCCACACTGCCTTCACTGCTTAGATCCAAGACAGCATCAGAATAACTCACATGTGCCCCTCAGGGACTACCTCCACATTTTTCTTTTGGAAATGTCAGAGGACTTTTTCATAGTTATTTGCCTAAGGAAATCCAGAGTCAGTGTGATGGAAACATCTAGACATTCCCCTGCAGTCCCCTTCAGGGTGGGCGGATTGGTGCATGCCCTGCAAACCCCCCCCTGGACGCTGGCAGCGCCAGGGGCACATCAAGGTGGGACATGTCCGATCTCCTCCACAAGGCCCTGGTCTCTCTCCTTAACTGCCAAATCCTGCCTGTGGCTGTCCAGTGTGAAGGGTCTTTGGTTGATTTTGGACCACACCATCATTCTACCAACATTGTCCCAAATTGTGACCCATTTCTTAAAAGTGATGACAGCCCTCTCCTGCCAGACTGACTTCATGTGGCCTAGCAGCCTGCTCCAGCCTCTGTTGGTGGCTTAAAAGGAAGCTCTGAATGCAGAAGCAGACCCAGAGAATGGCAGAAGCCCATCAAAAGCAGCCTTCTCCACCACCACCTTGAACTAATACCATCTCATTTTAATAGTTTCATGCTCTAGTCTAGGCTACGGTGTTCATTTGTTCAATAAATTAGAACAAGTTGTTTGTTTAGTAAGTAAAAGATTACAGAGTCCCCAGTGTCATTCTTAGGAAAGTTGTATTTGAATAAGCTCCTTGGTTTTAATGAAAGGAATTCTGTCATGAACTTCATTCTATGAGAAACTCAGTGTTCCTTTTAAATGGATAGTGATATAATATTGGCATGATTGGTAGTTTTTAAAGGGAAGAAGTGAAAAGGCTGAGGCGGGGCCTTTCTGCTGCTGCATTCTGGGTCGAATGTGGAGAACTTATATGTAGCTTCCTCCACAGCCATAAAGAACTCCCCCCAGTGAGGCTAATGATTGCCCAGAAGGTAAAAGAAGTAAGTGTTTGATTATGTTAATCCTATTGAGGTGATAAGAAGAATTTTTTTATTCAAACTGAATAATTTTCTTCTAGCTCTGGAAAGGGGAAGAAACAAAGTAACTGTTCCATGGTGACCTTGGCTGCCCCGAAATCTGGGCTAGTATATAGTCCTAGCTTCACAGTTAACTGACTACTTCCCTTGATTCAATTTTCATCTCCTCCCCACCTGGCATTGTCATCTCACCATAGCCACTGGGATTGGAAATTGCTTTAAACTTTCCAAAAGCTCAGACCTTGACCCCAACCGCAGTCCTGCCATCTCTGCTATGCCTTCATTCCACACACACAAATGCACAGAAAGAGAGGCAAACCAGTCCACTGAATATGACTGAGTGCGCTTGATTCCAAGAACTTACTCTTAGAGTATCTGTAAGTGCAGTCAGTCTGCATCCGCTATGGGAGACAGCCTTGTGGGCCACAGCACAGACCTGGGGCAGGAGCGGCAGAGTGCGGCGGGGAGCTGGCCGTCTCCTGGAGGGGTGAGAGACGCCAAGGCCCGTGGGACCAGTGCCGGTGGAAACCTTGCTGAGCACACCACCTGGGAAGGAAGGGTTCCCCAGGCAGGAGGAAGGAGCGGGCAAAGCCCCACAGATGCAGAACCGTTTCGGCGGCACGGAAGGACAGGGCCTTCCACTGGGAGTGGAAGCACTTGAGGAAGCCTGGCACCTCAGGGTGTAAGACAGATATAAGAGATGATTCTGCCATGGGGTCACGAGTACAGTGGTAGGGGAGCAGGAAGGAAGGGCTTTCCAGACGGCGGGCACTCCATAGCCAAGGTCCTGAGGAGCCGAGGGCAGCAGGATATTCCAAGGCAGAAAGAAGGGCAGCAGGTGTGAGACAGCTGGCACATAAGGAGCCAGGTGCCAGATGACGTTCAGCAGAGCAGATGCACAGCAGGAGACAACTGAGGGATTTGAAACCTCACCCCTAGGGCCACGGAAAGTGCTTACAGTAGACAGGGACACAGGGAGCATTGTGTTTCTGAGATGATGGTGCAGAATTCGCATAAATGGAAGAGGTGTGGGTTGGGGTGTGGGGAATGGCAAAGATCTGGTAGTGAAGAATCTGGCAATATGGGCAAGAGGAGATGGCAGCTGTTAGCAAGATTGGTCTTTGATGGTTTGCTTCTGTCTACTCATCCAGTGTTATTCAGTGGGTTACTCTAATGGTAAATACGACACACTTCCTGCTAAGAAGATCACATACTTTAGTATGAGGCTTTGGTGCAGGACGTTGGTAAAGAAAATGCCACCATGGGGAGGGGGTAAATACAGCAATCAGTGAAGCTGAGGCCTTGGAAAAGCAAAAAAATAAATAAACTGCCTATTCAGTTTATATAAACTTCATATAAACTTGGATTATAAAATAATATATAATACTTAATATATTAGATGTATCTTTATTTTTGTTTTGGTCAATGTTGTTTTTTATTTCTAAACACAGATCTAGCAAATGTTGATGAAACTAGTGCAGTAGATTCTTCACCACAACCAGTACCACCTACACTTCCATGCAGGTGTCCGCAGGGGTAAGGGGATGGCATTTTGAACCTTTCAAATGACATTTCTCCTGGTCCGGGAGGGTGTGATGTGCGGAATAGTTTATCTTAAGGTGCATCTTCTATATGCATTTATTAAATTATTAGCAGCGCATTTATTAAAGGGAATCCTTTTCAAAAGCTTCAAGTATTTTTAGCTGTCTTTACAATATAATATAGTAAATATGAGAATGTATCTGAGTGAGTGTAAGTTTACAGATCACATTAAAGCAAGCCATGCAACCAGTTATATGGACCAGCCTATGTGTGATTTTGTGATAATTTCACCAAAGACATGATTTACATTAAAGTAAAAATGATGAAATGATTGCATGTTGACCAGATAGATCTAGATTTCATTTCTTGAGCAGAAACCTTCTCAAGGACATGGAATTTCTTCTCCTTCCTGCCTCTTAACACACCAGAGGAAAGGTTGTCATCTCCCTGATAACCACTTTCGTAAGCTGTGATTTAAGAACAGCATTGCTATTAACCTGTGATGGCCTCAGAGCATGTGCTGGCTTGTTAGTTGGGTTTTGTTTTACCAGTTCATGCAGAAAGGCAGGGTTAGTGTATGTTATCTAACAGCAAAAACATTCTCTGGTTCTGAGGAAGGTGGTGTTCTATGTATTTTATCAGAGAAGACTCTAATGGATCTTTGGAATGAAGAGAGATCATAATTGATAGCCAGCTTTCACTATATAAAGATGATGCATGAATTCAAAGGTTTTACAACATGAATTAAAAGAACAGCATGAATACAAATTCATAGTAAAAACCCTGAAATACAATACAGCAAATGTGAGAATCTGCTGGGGCTTTGAAAGATAAGAAGCTGGACAAATAAAGTTCCTTCATGCAGGGGGTTAGCAAATTAATAGAATTTAGCAAATTTGTGGAATCTCATGTGACTGATTTAAACTACATTATGCAAGCAGATTTAAGCAGACCATGTAACGTGTCACGGACGGAGAAGCATAACCACCCTAAGCGCCACAGGTGTAGATGGCTGCCAAGTGAGGGCTGCTGGGGGTCAGGACACATGGTGTCAGTGGGGAGGTGATGCAAGCTCCAGGTTGGACCTCAAGGCACATCTTACATTTTCACAGGGAGGAATCTGTGAAATCCCTCTCCAGTAGGTAACAGCATCAGAGGCTGAGTGACAGGAAGGGCCTGAGGGCCTGAGGCAGCAGAAAGGTGCCCTCAAAAAGTAAAGGGCGTCGCTGTGAAAGGCCCTCGGACCATGGGGCTTAGGACAGTGAAGGTCTGATTGCAGGATTTTGTAGTTCTTATCTGACATCTAGATCTGTGATTAACCCCACATTCTGTTTTGTATATGATTCAAAGTACTGATTAATGTAGGTTTTGTTAGGGAGTTTTCCTGTGTTTTTTGTATATGGATACCCACTTGTTCCAGCCCTACTTGCTGTAAAATGATCCTGTCCTCATCGACTTGCCTTTGGTCAAACTCAGCTCCACAGCATGTGTGCCTGCTCCTGGGCTCTGTCCTGTCCCACCACCTGCCTGTCTTTATGTTAATGCCACACTGTCCTGATGACTGTGGCTTTCTGATAAATACTGACAGCAAGTACTGTCAGGCCTTCATGTCTGTCCTTCTTCCTCAATATTGTTCTGAGGTATTTTTTGAGGTAAGACAATTATTCTAGGTAGAATGCACAGTAATTTCACTTCTCTTATGCAGGATGTTGGTGAATTTTGTCTACACCATTTGTAGAGTGTTCTCAAGACCAGCATTTGATTTCAGTTATTTTCTCCATTATTTTTTGGTGTTTGTTTTGTTTTCCTCTGTTCTGTTTTCCAGTATTTACTTTTTTGATTGTATAATTGGATTACATTTTTCTCTTCCTAGTTTCCGAATGGGAAAGTTGCACTGATATGAGATTGTACCTCTTTTCTAACATAGAAATTTATTTATTAGATTTACTGCTCCCCTCTCTCTAAAGTGTACCTCTTTGGCTGCCTCCCACAAATCAGGATATATTGTGATTTCATTTTTGTTTAGACCCAAATTCTTTCAATATCTTAATTTTTGATACTTGAGTTCTTTAGAAGTGTACTGTTAGCTTCCAGATATTTGAGATTTTCTAAAGATTGTTCTATGATTTCTAATTGCATCCATGTGGTAAGGGAACATACTTTGCATGAATTGAATTATTTTATATTTATAGAGATTTATTTTATTATACAAAATAGGCTTTGTTTTGCTAAATGTTCCCTACGCATTGGAAAATAATTTGTATTCTCCTTCTGCTAAGTAGGGGCTCTAGAACTGTCACTCAGGTAACATTAGTTGATTGTATTGTTTAAATATTTTGTACCCTTATTGATTTTCTCTCCACTTGTTCTGTCAATTACTAAGAAAGAGGTATTAAAATCTTGGGCTATAATTATTGATTTGCCTATTTATTCTTATAGTTCTATTATTTTTACTTCATAGATTTTTGAAGCTCTGTTATTAGGTTCATAAAACTTAAAGATTGTTAGATCCTCATGATAAATAGACTCCTTTATAATTACGGAATGACTTGCTTTCCACATGGTAATACGATCTTTTCAGATATATGCTTTAATAAATACTTTGTTTTCTTTTGAAAATATGGGCATGATGTATCTTTTCCCATCCTTTTATTTTCAACATATTTTATTTGTTGAAATATATTCCTTATATTCAAGTGTATTTATTGTAGACAGTATTGTTCAGTATTTCCCTATTTATTATTAATTTAACAATCTATGCCTCTTCATTCGTATGTTTGGTATCATTTATACTTAAAGCAATTTTTGGTTTGGTAAGGTTGAAATCTAACATTTTGTTATTTGCTTTCTGATTGTCACCTCGCTTGCCTCTTTCATCCTCTTTTCCTGACTTCATTTGAAGTCATTGATGTTTTTTATGATTCTATTTTATCTTTTTGCTTATTAGTGATCATTGTTTTGCCAATTTAGAGGTTGTGTTAGGGTCAGGAGCATATACCTTTAACTCATTACAGGTCCTCTTCAAGTGATATTATACCACTTTATTAACAGTATAAGAAACTTACTGTCATAAACTTTCATTTCTCATCCTCTCCCAAATATTGTCCTATTGCTGTCATACATTTGAGGTTTACTGATGTTATAAACACTGAGGTCCAGGGTTATTACTTTTATATAAACATAATAATGCTCTTTTTTATAAGAATAAAACTACCCATGTATTCTCTATTTCTGGTACTGTTAGTTTCATTGTGTATAATACATTTTTCTGCTGTCATTTTCCTTTTGGCTGTTAATAACATTGTTTTAGTGTAGATCACCTGATAGTCAATTGTTTCAGCTTTTGTACGTATCAAGTCTTTATTTCACCTGTGCTTTGGAAAGATATTTTCTTTGGGTATTCTGTTTTGATGTTTTTTTTAAAGTAATTTAAAGATGTTGAATTGTTTTCAATAAGAAATATGTGGCCAGCCTTACCTTTGTTCCTCTGTATTTGTCTTTTTTATTTTCTTATAAGATTTTTTTATAATTAGCTGATTTGAGTAATACGATTTTGATGTGACTTGGTCTAAGCATTTTTTTTCACAATTCTTATGCTTTAAATTTGTTGAGTTTCTTGGACCTGTTGATTGGTGATATTCATGAAATTTAAAGAATTTAGCTATTGTTTTTTAAATCATTTTTTTCTTCTTCTTCTCCCATTCACAGAGCGTCTAAATATATACATGTTGATCCATTTCAAGTTGTCTCATAAGCCAGTGTTGCTCTATTCACTTTTTAAATTTCTCTTTTCTCTCAGTTTTTCATTTTTTGTAGTTTCTTTTGTTACTTCTTCAAGTTTGTGCATGTTTTCTTCTGCAGTGTCTAAACTGAAATTAATCTCATACACCAAACTTTTCCTTTCATAAAATTTTAATCTCTCATCATTTAGTTGGGATCTTCTTTATATTTTGTATCTCTACTTAACTTTTTGAATAAACGGGGTACAATTTAAGAACTTTTAAAGTTGCTTGTCCCGTAGTTCTGAAGTCTGCGGTTTTTGGTTGCTTTTGACTGAGTGACTCTCCTCTCCATGGTGGACCATGCTTATCGCTAGTTGCTGTTTTGCTGCTTCTGTGTATTACTGGTAATGTTTGATTGGATCTTGGACAGCATGCATTTTACTTTTCTATTTCTTTATTTTTGTATTCCTATACATATTCTTGGACTTTTCATTTTCTTCAACACTGTTACATCACTTAGAAGCAGTTCAATTTTCTCAGGTCTTGCTTTGAAAGTTTGTTATGTGGGATGGGAACAGTCCCCATTGGTGGCTAATGTCTCCCACCTGCTCAGATGAGACCTTGCTGAGAACTGCACTTGATACTCAGGGATCGTGGATTTTCTGGTCCGTTCAGTTAAAGCAGTCCTTCCTGCAGGACCTGAGAGAGGGGCTGGCACTGCCGTCACTCATCCTTTCTGGTGTTTCTCTTCACCTGTAGGTCACAATGAGCACTCGGCTGAAAACTCTGAAGGACCTTGTGAAGGTCCCTGGAGGCCTGTGTCTGTGCAGCCACCTCCCTGGTGCCCTGTTCTTCAGTACTGTGCCTGAATCTCCCCGGATGGTCAGTTTCTTCTCTTTAACAAGTGGAGTTCACTGGACACCTCCAGGGATCACCTCCCCACCCTCTGGCCTGGACACTCTCTCAAGGAGGCGATAGGGACCATCCCCATTTCAGCCAGATTCTCTTCCCACTTCCCAGTTATCTTCAGTGCCTGGTGTCCAGTATCTTGAAAACTGCTGTATTGTAAAGTTGGTCTGTTTTCAGTTGTTTCTGCCAGAAAAGTTAATCTGGTTCCTGTTACTCCATCTAGTTTGAGGTGGAATTCCTTAAAATATGCATGCTTTTATGACCAGAATCCTAGCATTATATTTGCCTGTTTGAGCTCAGTTAGAAAGTGCTAAAAAATAACAGATACGTGAGTATATTTCCTTTCAAATAATCTATTCTAAGGATGGGACTTGTAAAATTCCTCAAAGTAATTGAAAATTTCAAATGCTTATTTTCCTCCTTCAATGACCAATAGAGTTGAGACGTTCTTGTGCTTATGTGTAGTAATACATCAAACCTATGACTATACTTGTCCTCATATAGTGAAGCCACACTCTTGTTTATCATTACTCCTTTGTCATCTATCATCTTCATTTATAAGATTCCCACTGACTGGTATTTTTTTCCTAACAGTTTTCTTAGCAAGAGCATGAAAAAAACCCATCCTCCCAAGTCCTATGTTTTCCTCTGTTCTAAGGAGAAACATACACTGTAAATATATGTGAAACACCTATTTTCATACCTACTGGTTTTTATATTGACCTATACATTTATTTTAACAAGAAACTACTCTAGAGAATCAAATTATATGCAAACCAAGCATTTCCTGCCCATAATATTTAGTGTTTAGATTGTCTGGTTTGTGACCCATTTAATTAACATCTCTAATTTAAAAAAATAAATTAAAGGTAAGTGGAGGGCCACACTTGCTGAATTCCCAGTGAGAATTTTCTTTCCCATCTAAGTCATTGGAATTCTGTTCTGCTTCAATGCATTGCTGGCTGTTGTGGAAATTTTAATGGTGCTGTCTTATGCAAAGGGTGTGCTCTACAAGCAAAACAAATAAAAACGGGGAAGTGTACACTTTGTACCTTTGAAAGGTTGCATGCAGTGGCACATAAGACTTGGGTTACAATAACATCTGAAACGAGCTGGGCAGTGGGAACGTGGTGGGACCTGTTTCAGAGGAGAGACAGTTGACTAAACACTGGAATGATTTAGGGCACCATTCATCACGGCCTGCCTGTCATTTAAACAGGCTATCTATATGCATGGTCGGAGCAAGGCTGCAATGAGGAGGTGGACGGCGTGATTTATGGGTGAGGGCAAACACCTGTGGGTTAAGCGGCTCAGAAATTAGCCACAAGTAGCATATTAGTGCGGCTAATCAGGCACGGTTCAGTATTTCAGTTTCTTGATTTGCCCATAAATAAGCGTCTATGTGGCTGCCCCGAGGCCTTCTGGTGATTAACTGCCTTGACCTACAGTAAAACACACAGATTGAGCACACAATGGGGTTTGCAGGTGTGCGCAGTGACCAGATGACTCTAAATGTGTCCGTTTGTGGGCAGGAGGTCTGTGAGTTTTGAGAATCGTGTTAAGGAGGCTTATCAGAGTGCTTAACAATCAATTTACTTTCCATTCCCTACTCCCGCTAGTGTGTTGACAACTTGTAGACTCTGCTGCCCTGTGACCAGTCACTGACCATAAAATATTTTCTCCCTTCATGTCTGTTGCAGGGACTGAAGGGATTCCTGTCCTGGGATGTGTACCTGTTAATGTTGACAATTTTTGTAGGGTTTGAATCCTTTGTGTCACAGTTTTTGTATCCCTTTTTCCATGGGTGGGCTTTTTCACTAGTTGCTGTGTGTTGGTTATGACTGGAAAGATCCCCTCAAGTCATCTTCCAGTTTTAGTCACTAGGCTGAGCTATTTTAGGCTTGACATGGAAAGCAAGGTAAGCTAACACACAGTGCAACTCGGTGAACACTTAGTGTGGCGAGTCTGATAAAATTGTTATGCATTGTTTACTAGATATTGCCTCTTTCTTTGATATTAGAAAACAGAGAAGTTTGGTAAAAGTCAAGCAGTAAGTGCCCTGGCACTAATCATCTCTGCTCTTTAGTGAATGGCGCAGAAATTAATTACAGGGCGAGATCATTGATCTGGATGACATCAGTAAGTACACTTTCACCGGTAAATATAGACACCCCAAAGCAATGAGCAATCCATCAGGAAAGTGAACATGTCCCCCTGTCCTCAACAAGTCTCCCCGGCTCTCCTAGTGTAAGCCGTGCCCACTGCATTGCTCCTGCAGTTCAGCCAGCCCAGGAGAGACTCGGATAATGTGGGGGTGGGGGGAGGGTGTCAGTACTCTGACTTGTTTCAAGGTCGTCTCCTGGAGGGCCCCAGATCACTGTGGACTGTGGGAAGGAAAGGCGCGGCCACCAGGCTGCTCGCGTTATCTTTACTCGGCAGAGGAGAGAGCAGCAAAGGGTAGCTGCCGACTGGTTAGGAGAGAGAGCTGAGCTGCAGAAATACAGGACTCAGAGCAGGGCTGTGAAAGGCGTTTACAGGACTGGGAGACAGCTGATATTCTGAGCGCCAGAGGGAAGAGGAGTCAGAGGTGTACTGTAAGATTACCGGCTGGAAGAGTGGTGCTGCGGCTGGAAAAGGAGAAGCTAGGAAGAGGTTATGGAAAGATAGTGAACTATTTTAAGTGTGTTTCCATTTGTAAGTTAATAAATGCAGGAGAAAGTGAGAGCTCCATTTTAAACCAAACAAGACTCTGCGCATAATATTGCTCAGGGCGAATACAGTGTCACATGAATTGCAAATGTTAAACCGCTAATAGCTTTCCCAGGAGTCTGCTTCCTGTTTGGAACCCTTCAATGACTTCAACCGTTTATGTGTGGAGAAACATCGCCATTGCAAGTCCAAGCCCCCAGTGACCACGGCTCTGACACCTCGGCTTGCTGTCACATTCTTTACGGCAGCGAGAAGGAGGTGTGCTCCCAGCAGCGCTGCTCTGAGTGGCGGAGTCCTCTCACGGCCTCACCCTTGCTGCAGGGCTCCCTCCAGCTCTGCGGCTGGGGAAGCCTCTAGGACCCAGTCCTCTGGCTTCCCACGGGGGCCTGTGCATTTCCTTCAGCCGAGGCACCCAAACACCAGCGCTGCCATGGCAGAGGCAGGCACTAGAGGCGGCCAACAAATACTCATCTCCCGGACGTCATCACTGCCATTCCCATAATGAGCACAATTTTCCAAATGCCATTACTGTGGCAGAGATCAATAGTCCCATCATATACCCACATGGCTTTTTTTTTTTTTAGCGTCTAAGCATCTAAATGGGTTCATATCAGTAAATCTTGCCTACGGACCTGGTATGGAAGTGATGGGTCACTTCAAGTCAATGAAGTTAGGCGTCTGTGATGCTTACCCATACTTCATTCCCCTCCCCCAACCTCTAGACTGGAAGCAAACACTTCCAACATGAGACATTTCCATTTGCTCATAGCCGGAGTTTCTGAGTCGCCAGGTGGAAGCGAGTTGCTTCTGCAGACCAGCAAGTCCACACCAGACTGCATGCCGGTTAGCAATACACTCGTTCTGTGAGCCACTGAGACACTGGGCTGTCTGTTACTGAACACACCTTAGTCCATCCTGCTGGTGTCACCGCTTTCTAACTGTAAAAACAGACAACAGCCCTCCCTACCCAAAAGTGTGTAGCATAGTGTAGCATAGTGCCCCTGGGATTCAAATGAATGAATACACGGAAAGCACTATAATGTGCGCAGTGAGTACCCAAGAAATATTAGCGGCTACATTTCACTTACAGAACCTTCAGAATCTCATTTCTCCATGAATCTACCAAGAGCAACATAGATAAGAATGCATTTCCTCATTTCTCCAGTAAACAGGATAACTGTTCTTCCCCACAGAACTTTTTCAACATAACTTGTCAGTGTGGAAAATATCACAGGTAATTCCCCTTGGGGTCTGCTATCCCCTTCCCATGATCATTATTCTGGGATGATCAGCTGATGTAAGCCTGTTTCAACTGTGTAGTATTTTATATTCTCTGATTTGGGAGAACATTCTTTTTCCCATCAAATTCATTTAAAAAAATGCATTCTGCCAGGAAAACTAACTCTGAAATTTGAGAGCAAGAACAAAAAGCCTCAGATCTGTTGTAAACTTCATGCATCCAGGGAGAGCAACTTTAGCTTACAGTAGTTTCAGTTAATTCCTAATTACTTCTGTGTTGTCTTTATAAAAGAGAAGACACACTATGAGTAGGGGATAATAATTCATGCACCGTTTCTTTCACAGCATTGTAAGAAGCTGCATTTATTATGAATATTACAGCAATGAAAGTGATCATTAGTTATTCTTTACATCTATGCTTATATACCTCTGAGGAGCTTTGAGCTAATGAATTCTCCATATATATAAATAAAAGAAAGATCAAGGAGATTTCATTTTTTTCCATGGACATTTCATATGTAAAATACTTAACAAGATACTTCACGTAACTGAGAAATCTCTCTGGTAAGTGCTTACCACTTTTTGACTTTGCAAGGAGTCTACAGGACACACTCACATATCACCTATATAGAATTGGTTGTACTTTCAGATCATTGGGCTGCTACTAGCTCTGAAAGAAATGGTTTTTAAACCTTCAATTACAAGATGAGTTAAGTTCTGAGGACCTAATGTATAAGATGGTGACTGTGGTTGATAACACTGAAATTGAGTAATTGAAATTTTCTGGGAATAAAACTCAAATGTTTTCACAAAAAAAGAGAAATATATGTGGTCATGGATGTGTTAATTAATTCAATGGGGGGGAATCTTCTTACCATGTATGTGTATACCAAATCGTCATGTTGTTCACTTTAAGTATCTTACAATTGTGTTTGCCAATTTTATGTCAATAAAGCAGGAAAAAAAAGAGAAATGGGGGTTTTGCTAAAGCCAATGCCAGGCTCCCCTGTAGTCTAATCACCTACTAGAACAAGTCCTTAAGAAGGCAGAGGGCATGCAAAGTGAGTCTTTCTTTTAGAGCCTTTCCAAGCCTTTTGTAGAGGAAGGTCAAATCAGGTTTCACCTTCTCATTAAAGTACAAAGAAAGAGGTCCTTCTTGGCACCCCTGTGAGAAACACATGGGGCAAAGTGACAGAAACTATGACAAGACCTGGTTGGCTTTTAAGGGGACAACAGGATATGCTATGGCAGGCCAGAGATCAATATGTGCCTTAACGATTCCTTTGCCGTAACTTTCACTGGTTTAACCCAGGAGATTCAGCTGTGTACTCTCATAGCTGCAGCAATTGCTTTGTTGCCCAGCAGAAAGCACAGGCAGACCTCACAGATTCTGCGGTTTTCCTTCTAGACCATTGCAATGAAGTAAATGTTGTAACAAAGAAATCAGATTAATTTTTTGGTTTCTCAGTGCATATAAAAGTTATGTTTATACTATACTGTAGTCTAGTAAGTGTGCAATAGCATTATGTCATTATATCTTAATGAAAAATATTACTAAATTTGCTAACCGTCATCCGAGCTTTCAATGAGTCATGATCTTAGCTAGGGGAGGCTTTACTCCTAGTGGATGGCTGCGACTGATCACAGGGTTGGTGCCTGAAGACTGGACTGCCTGTGGCAGTGTGTTAAAATAGAACACAGTGAAGTTTACCACATCGCTTGACTCTTCCCTTCACAAACAATTTCTCTGTAGCATGTGATACCCTTTGACAGCATTTTACCCACAGTGGAACTTCTTTCAAAATTGGAGTCAATCTTCAAACTCCTGTTGCTGCTTTATCAACTAAGTTTGTGGAATATTCTAAATCCTTTGTTGTCACTTCAACAATCATCACAGCATCCTGAAAAGGAGAAGCTTTCATCTCAAGAAACCACTTTCTTTGCTCATCCACACGAAGCAATTCCTCATCTGTTGAAGTTTTATCACAAGATGCAGCAATTCAGTCCCATCTTCCGGCTCCACTTCTGATTCTAGTTCTCTTGCTGTTTGCACCACATCTCCGGTCATTTCTTCTACCAAAGTCTTGAACCCCTCAAAGTAACCTTTAAGGGTTAGAATCAACTTTTTCCAAACTCCTCTTAATGTTGATATTTTGACCTTTTCCCATGAATTAGGAATATTCTTAATGGCCTATAGAATGATATACCAGAAGGTTTGTAATTTACTTTGCCTGGACCATCAGAGGAATCACCGTTGATGGCAGTTGTAGCCCTACAGAATGTATTTCTTCCATAATAAGATTTGAAAGCTGAAATGGACCCATGGACTGCAGAATGGATGCTGTGATCACAGGATGTAGTGCTATGAAAACAACACAATCTCATCGTCCATCTCCACCAGCATGCTTGTGCGACCAGATGTGCGGCCAAAGAGCAGTCATAGTTTGAAAACAGTCTTTCTTTCTGTGAGTAGTAGGCTTAACATTTCCAGTAAGCCATGCTGTTGACAGAGGTGCTTCTTCCAGGCTTTGTTGTCCCATGGATAGAGCACAGGCAGAGGAGATTTAGCATAAATCTTATGGGCCCTGGGACTTTCAGAATTAAATAAGCATTGGCTTCATTTTAAAGTCACCAGCTACATTAGGCCCTAACAAGAGAGTCAGCCTGTCTGTCAAAGCTTTGAAGCCAGGTGTTGACTTTTTCTCTTTAATTATGAACATCTCAGCTGACATCTTCCAGCAGAAGGCTGTTTCTTCTCGGGAAATCTGTTGTTAGTGTAGCCACCTTCATTGGTGATCTCAGAGGGACTTTCTGGATAATTTACTGCAGCTTCTCCATCGGCACCTGCTGCTCCCCCTGTACTTTTATGGTATGGAGATGGAGACGCTTCTTTCCCCAAACCTCCTGAACCAACCTCTGCTGGTACTGACCTTCTCTTCTGCAGCCCCCTCACCGCTCAGTCCTCAGAAAAATGAAGAGAGAGGACCTTGCTCTGGATTAGACTTTGGCTTAAGAGAATATTATGGCTGGTTGGCCCTTCTCTCCAGACCCTTCAAACTTTCTTCACATCAGCAATAAGGCTGTTTTAGTTTCTTATCACTCATGTGTTCACTGGAGTGAACTAGAGCTTTTCATTTCCTTCAGGAACTTTTCCTTTGCATTCATAGCTTGGCTAATGGTTTGACACAAGAGACTCAACTTGCTCCCTAAGCTGAACCATTTCTAACATTTGATTCAGACTCAGAGATCTGCGACTCCTCCTCTCATGTGGACACTGCGAGGACACTGCAGGGCCGCTAATTGGCCTAATTTCAATACTGTTTTCATTTTGGGCAGGAAGTAGGTCCAAAGAGAGAGAGAGAAGCAGGGGAAGGACTGGCGGGTGGAGGAGTCAGAACACACAACATCAGTGATTAGGTTCATGTGGTTTGTGGTTCCCTAAAACAATTGCAATAGTAACATCAAAGACAACTCATCACTGATCACCATAATACATAGAATAATAATTAAAATGTTTGAAACAATGTGAGAATTACCAAAATGTGACAGAAAGACAAGGAAGTGAGCAGACGCTGTTGGAAAAATGGTGCTGATAGATGTGCTCAATGCAGGGTTGCCATAAATCTTCGATTTGTAAAAAAAATGCAATAAAGTAGAGCCCAATAAAGTGAAGTGCTGTAAATAAATAAAACATGGTCTGCCTGTAACAGCCCTTCTTGAACAGCTAGCTCTAAAATAAAGTTATTTTTTTTGCCCTTTTTGGTATTTTAAAATACATTTCATAGTAGTTACCATATTACACATGCCTTCTTCCTATGGGGGTGTTTTAGTCATTAATAAATAGTCACACATTTTGGGTTCATGTTGTCTTAGAAATACTCAGTAAGCTATTTATTTTACCTTAAACTTTGAGAGTTCTTTATCATTAGTCATAAAAGATTTTTTTTATATTAGCAGTGATAAACAACTTTAAAAAAAAATCCAAAACACTTTTTCCTCTGTCCCTGTCATTTGTAGAATCATATATCCCCAAGTGATAATTTCTACTATTTTTTTATTAAAATGAAACTTTGGTAATGTAGATAAAGAATGTTTCATAATAAGTAAGTATATATTTAATTTTCTTTAAGCGTTTTTTTGTTAAGCCCAAATTACCCTTTATACCTCTTTTGCTTATAGTCTTCTCATTAGAATCTACTAGGGTAAGAATTGTATCATCTTTGATCATCACCGTCATCTTTTGTGCCAAGCACAGTACGTAGAATGAGTAGGTATAGAATCCCAGTTTGTTATGAGAAGGGATAAAAAGAGGAGAGTGAGTTTGAGCAGAAGCACAGGAGTAGGAAGTGCTGGTCAGGAGGAAGAGGAACTGTGTTCACAATCTTAGCTTTGACAATTGGACAGGTGGGAAACAGTAAACTAGTTCAAGACCCCTTGACCTTATTGAAAGTTGTGGATATTCTGAAACAAAGAGGGTCTGGACTAGAAATCCACAACTCTTCAGTTCAGGAAACTGAGGCTTAGAAAGACCACCTGCCTTGAGTAAGGTCGCAGATTGTCAACTAGAAGAGTTAGGCTTAGGAACCAGGTCCAGGAAGACCAGTAGAAGAGAAATTCCTGGTTTTCCAGTTAGAAAGCTACAGATTCAAGTTCCTGCTTTGCGAACAAGTGTGTTTGTTCTCTGAGCCCACCGACTCATCTGGTAATGGGACCAACCTTGCAAAGTTGCTAAAGGGATTTAGTAAGTTAGGGCCTGAAATGAATCTAGCACGGCACTTGCAATAGGTGATTGCTGCATTTCACACCCTCCTTCTTACTAACATATGCAATCCAATAGATGCCTCTTCTAGTCACAGATGGTAATTGGGGTGGGGGCAGAAATCTTGTTAATGAGTTAGTTTATTGACTCATTTTCCTAATTTTGCTCCACAATTTGACATGAGCTATTGTAAATCATTTTACTATATAATTTGTTTCTTGGACATGACATCTGCATTGACCCGCTTATGCTAGACATTGCCTGTGCTGGCTCCCGATGGTCCCTGCTCCTTGTATGCATGCTCCCCTTTAACCTTGATGAACGTACTGCATCACTTCTTATCAACAGACATGACAGGGTGTTGGAGTGTCTCTTCTGAGATGAGGACACAAGAGGCTGTGACTTCCACCTTGAGTACCTCTACTGATGGATATCCCACTGTGAGCACTCTCTGAAACTCTGTCCTGTCCCCCCAGTTGCAGGACAGTCCGGCCTCTGCAGAGAGACTGGGAGGTAGGTGGCCCCATCCCAGTCCTGCCTTGAGATGGCTGTAGCTCTGGAGAACAGCCTGGCTGCCCCCTCCTGTGAGGCCCTGAGCACAGCACCCAAAGGAGCATCCCCAGCTTCCAGACACACACAAACTGTGAGATAATAAATCGGCTGTTTGGGGGGCTCTACATCTTTTGGTTACACAGCTCTAGATAAGTAACACCCACTTCTACGACAAATTACAGGTCTGTGGGTCAGATAACCATTTCTCTCAGTAGGTTGTTCTCAGCTATTTCCTCATTGTAGAATTAAAGCTCAATTTCAATATATACTATGCTGACATGACAAGAATAAAAATATCCACTCTTAAGTGATGAACTCTTAGTAGATTGATAAAATTAAAAGAACCATCTAAGACACTAATGTAGCTTTATAGAGATACATAAAGATACCATAAAACTAATATCATGTATCTTAGTTTATAAAGTGGCATCTAAGTTAATATTAGGATATTTGAGAGTATCATCGTTGCCATTAATCAGGTCATCATTGTCTCATTTATTTGAAAGATATTTGTTGAACATCCCTCTAGTTACTAAAGCCATAGGTATTAGATATTAGGACCCCAAATCTGCCCTCAAAGAGATCAGAGTTTATCCTCTTATTTTCACTATGTTTCCACAGTACAAGAAAATCTGAGGATGAGTCTGATGGGAAATTTAAAGTTTAGCACCTTGAATGATTAAACTGTCCAGATTAACCAATGGGAACCACCCAGCGACAGATATCTTATTTCAAAGAATCCTTTTCTTTTAGCTAAAGAAAGGTTTGTATCTCAGGTACAGACAACTCAAAATGGTTACACAAAATCAAGAACTGGTTGAAAAGGGAAAAGAAAAAAGAAAAAAAAAGGATTACCAGTAAGAGCCCTGAACTGGTACCTGATGACCCTTGGAACAGCCCTTTGGATGTCAAAGATGATAATACAGGAACAACATTTGGGAAGTATTTCTAGTCTCACACTTAGCCTTTTGGCAGGAATTTATTAAGACAGAATAAGCCTGTGACTTTTCAATTTCAAGTACAATTTGTTTCTCTAATACATCCACAGGAGTAACGTGTGATGGAATTTTTCCTTCCTGGCCCCTCCAGTGTGGATGATGATAGGTTATAATAGGTTCTCACAGGCCATATCTCAGCAATATAAAACACAACACATGTACATCTGTGGCCCAGTGTCAGTGCCTTAAATGTACATCAGAAATGCATTAAATCCTCCGATTGCTATTCTGTTTGTACAGCTTGTTGATTCAGATGTTCTCCTGTAATGTACTCTGCTGATTACCTTGAATTATCAGTATATCCTTGGCAGAGCAAGCGCACCTTATTCAGAAATACAGCCATGCAGATGTGGCTTGAGCCTTCTCTGGGGGAAGAAAAACAACAGCAATATTTCCTGGACGTTAACACAGGTAACCATGTGTTTACTTAAAATCACCTCTCAAAATCAAATTTTTGCTCCCAGGTAATATCGTCAGCATAATCCTCCCAGAATGTTCTCAAGATTCTCCTTATTTGCTGCCCTGCAGGTGATGCCTGTAGATCCAAATTTGCCTCCTGAAAGGACAGGAAGGAGGAAAAAGGTTTCTGGGCTGCTGTGTGCCCCAAGCAGGCAGAATGCCCCTTTGTCTCTTCATGCAGGACTTGAAGGATATGCAAATGAATTTCCACCTGCCCAGTGTCAAGAATAAAAGTTGGCAATGCTTTTTAGAACCTAGCTGGGTCACAGTAGCAATGGCTAACGTTTCTGAGCCTAACAATTCAAATCATCATTTTCTTGTTGAATATCTTTGTTGTTCTCAGAAAATGTCTGTTGAAGTATGTACTGCAACTGTCAGTGCATGCCAATAAAATGTCTGAATCGGGAGGATATTTTAATATTACTGTCAAGGACTGTGTGTGTGTGTGTGTGTGTGTGTGTGTGTGTGTGTGTGTGTGTGTGTGTGTGTGTGTGTTTAATGTATAGGCAGCCATCACACCACATCCTTTAGATTGGTTTTTGAATAATGAAAATAGATTGTTCTGATATAACTCTGACCTTGGTTCCTTTTCTCTCACGATGAGTGGCATGAATTTGTAAAGTTTAGAGATAGACTCCATGACCAAGGACAAAAAATAAGGTAAAGTTAAACCAAGAAGGTGATCTAAAATATTCATCATTAGTTTTGCACTAGCTACAGGAACAAAAAAAGATATCAATTATCATATACCACAGCCTTAAGTAGAATTTTTGCTTTTCTAATGCTGCTGTCATTTGTTATTGTCATCCCAACACTAACAGTGCTGCAGACTAAAGATTCACAGAAGTAGCTATTATTCATCGAGTGGCTCTGATGCCACAGGCTCTGTGCTGGATGTGGGGGAGAGAAACGGGAGCAAGGCAGGGCCTTTGTCCTCCGAAAACTAGACAACATGGGGAAGCAGCACACGAGCAGCTCTACAGAGGGGAGTACAGCTTGTTAAGAGGGCAAACTGGAGACCCGCACTCGTGGGCAGGTCAGGGGAGCCTCGCCCAGGACGAGGGCGTGATGGACACTACCCAGGATGCAGGTGTGGTGAGGGGCTCTTAGGAATGATGGATTTATCTGTAAATACAGGACCCCTAGGGACCTAAAGACTCGGGCTTTTCAAAGACCTCTCTCTTATACACATATGCACAGGGCAACTGTTCCATCTGTGATCACACTAATAGCAATTTGTTGATATGCACACTGGACTTTTCCCACTATTTCCAATTCAATTAAGAAGATTTTATGCTTAAATTTTCTATCTAATCCAAGTATACAATTAAGGATTAACATTTAATATTGTTCTAGGTCTTTCTCACAGAGAAATAGCTAAGTAATAACACCACTGGTTATCTATCTTTTCTCCCTTTAGTTAATTTTCAACAGTTTCTTCCAGAAGAGTTTATTTCCCATTTAAGAATGATTTATTTCTAATTATAATGAATGATGAATATAGAGCTCATGGTCAAATATCAATTCACATTAATAGAATCTAGTCAAAGAACTTGTTAAAACCAGGCAATTTTACCTAACACTATTAAGAAAATAGTAGGACTCTATAGATAGTCTTGGGAATATTGTTTCTGCAGTTGAAAAGGTATCCATTCATATGTAGCAATCACTAAAATATAATATTCAAATGAAATAGTTTCTTATCGTGTCAGAGGGACTATTTTTTCCCCAATTAAAAATAAGGGGCAAAACTTACCCACTCTGGTATATACACTCAAACAGAATGGACTGGCTTTGGAGGTATAAATATGCACAATTGGGACATTTTTCGTGCAGCTGAACTGAAGCCGGTGAGATTTGTGGCCGTGCTGTGGGGGGGGCAGTATCTTCTCAGTGACTTCCCGACTAAGCTGGGCCACAGTGCCCTGGCTGGAGGCACCGGCCCATAAACATTACTTATTAGTAATATTACTTATAAATAATAACTTCAGTATTTTTTTAAATCATGAAATAATACTTGCACTTTTCATAATAATAAGAAAATAGGAGAACTTTTCATGATAGTAAGAAAATTCCAAAATACTCTGATATGTGCACTTCATTAAAGAAATTTTTCTATTAGTTTTATGAAAGAATTTTAGATTATCTGAGCCTTTTTATGTACTACAACACACTAAAAGCTCTATTTGCTCCGTATTTGTCTGGTTAACCTCGTGGATATAGATTTCACATTATAAAATTATTGCTTTCCATTAGACCAAACACCTGTTCTGACTAACCTCAGTCTAATCAATAAAAGTGTGTTTCCTTGCTATAGCACCCCTGACTATATGGAAATAGTATAAAAAATCAGGTGTGCATATCAATAAATGATTATAAGTATGATTGCAGATCAGGAAAGTTAGTTACCATGTGTGCATGTGTATATGAGTGTGTATAAGAGAGAAAGAAACAGAGAGAGACATGATGGGGATCTACTGAACTAAACCACTTTAATCTTGCAAAAATCCCTTCCTAATAATGCATATCTGTGCTAGACTCTTCACATGATAATTTTTTACTATATATCATCTGGAGAACAATGTTCTGACCCAGTTGTAGCCTCCAGGCCAAGCAATCTAAGGTGTCTACCACATAGGGCAGGACTAAGCTCTCTCTAAGAGGCTGACAGAAGGAAGCAGTAAGGCTGTGTTCACATCACTTGCTCCAAGAGGTGGTATGTGAAGGGTAGAGCAGAAAGTACCAAATCCTTGCACTGAACTTCCTGGGACTGGCAACAGGGGAAAATAATTCTGGACACCATAAACTCTTCAAATGCAAGAAGTCATTTGCATCTTTCGTGCATTTTTGTTGGGCTTTTTTGTAATACTGCTTTAGGAAGGCAAAGGCCTCTCTTTCATTTTCTATAACTGAAAATCCCAAATGTTTGTGAAAGGCTGCATTCATACAGGCCATTGCTTTGTTTTATGTTTTCTAACAGCCATTCAGTTTCAATGTCTGTTTTCTTAAAAGTAGTGAAAACATCGCCCAGAGAGGAAGAGCATAAATTTTGGAGGCAAGGGAAATGCTAATGCAGTGGTCCGGTCTCTCTGGCTCAGGTCATTCAGGGTCCCTGGAACAGAGGCTGGGATGCTAGTTCGGTAGTTGGTAAAGTGTTTGCAAAGACCCTGATTCTCATTGGAAAGCGGCTTCACTCAGTCTGAGCTGTTAACTAGTCAATTATCTTTAATGCAGTAGCAAATTTTCACCTGTGTTTGCTCAAATGACCTGAACATAAACCTATTAGGAACATAGTATTTAGTTAAACTGTAACTAAGGGAATGTTAAGGGTTTGTTTACAATAATCAGTTTTTGTTATACTTCTTATTTTTGCAATGTGTTGGGACGTTATTGTAAACTCATCAAAAATACATTTGTGGATAAGTGTTTGATTGATTAAGTATTATGATTATTTACATGGGATTTTAATAAAATGTTAAAACTCTACTTTGGATGCTGATTTCTTTGATAATTCTAATGTAATATGAAATAAATAATAATAATAATGAGGAGAGGGGAAGAGAAATGAATAGCATAAAGCATGAGAAATTCCAAGATCTTTCGAGATTCATAATCTGAACTGTTCAATTTTCTGTTCTCACCTATGTCAACTTGAACAGAACAATCAATGTTTTGTTTCTTCAGATTCAACAATGATTAAAAATGGAGGAAATAACTTCACTGCCTTCCTCACCACTTATCAGCCTGCATCAAAGTGCTCGGAGAAGCTTAAAGGACAATTTAAATATAGACATTTAGTAATCTGGTCAATGTCAACATAACGAGGACAATAAACATAGTGAGTGGAATAAACACAATGAGTAAACACAGCAGTGAACTCCAGTAGCATTAGGAGGAGTGTAAGGAAATGAACAAGGGCCTGGTGGGGTTCTTGCCCTGTTATTGTTTTGAAATAAAGATTCAAGCAGTATGAAAAAGTTTAAAAGGCAGCTTTTCCCCACAGCTGCTAATGGTCTAGCCCATTACAATAGCTGGCATTTCCTAGTACATGTGAAGAAGAGTATGTGTATGGGAAATTACATGTATGCAGCATTTTAATGTTAAAGAATTTGCAAGGATAGGTGGGAAGGGAGGGATAAGGGCGGGGAAAAATAAAGGGGGCATTACGATTAGCATGTATAGTGTGGGGGGGCGTGGGGTGGGCTGTGCAACACAGAGAAGACAAGTAGTGATTTTATAGCATCTTACTACACTGATGGACAGTGACTGTAATGGGGTGTGGGGGACTTGGTGAAGGGGGGAGCCTAGTAAACATAATGTTCTTCATGTAACTGTAGATTAATGATACCAAAATAAAAATAAATAAATAAATAATAATTTTTAAAAAAGAAAGAATTTGCAAGTCATAGACCTCAGCACCGATACTAACATCAAACAAGGAGGCACGTGAAAAGGTTTGTGTTACATGTGTAAAGGCATTTCCATGGTTTCCCTTACAAGCCATTTGTTTATTTAGCTTACTTTCCTGTCTCCTCATATAAAATTTAGTCTATTTTCAAGATGTAGACATTTTACCAACAATATCTCTGTGTTTTAAGTTTTTGCAATTTGCAAATACCATTTTTTTTTTGTGGGCAGTGGGCAAGCCTGTCACTCCGTGTGTGAATGTTCAGGCAAGCCTCCTTCTCAAGTGTTTCTTCACATGTGTCTATGTTGTCATCGAGTTTCAGAGATATGTGCAAGGTGGCCCTGTTGCTTCTACCTTCAGGGAAATTCATAAGACAACGCCAAACCTCTATTTTTGAAGGTCCTTTGCATTTGTGAGTGTACATACAAATCTTTGTGGGCTCTTGTGTGATGCTTTTAAATATGTAATTCCAATACTTGACTAGCCTGAATCACTGTGGCCTTGGAATTGTGCTTTAAATGTCTAACCTCAATCTTTCTGAAGTCATCATTCTGAAAAGGGTCATGTTTGTCCCTTGCTTCTGCCAGTTAGGACTTTGGCCATGCTGGCCATATGTGCTGGTCAAGTCTGGCCTCAGTGCATCCTTCTCTTGGAAACTCTTGAAGGAATGTTTTAACTTGGGTCTGTAATTCAAATGTGACTCCTCTGTGTAATTCAAGGAAGGAAATTTATAGATAAGAGTAAGTTAGAAGTTTTTACCTTGTTCATTTTGACTCTCAAAGTTCATCAAATGCTCTGGCAAGTTTTATACTCCTGCAGGAAGAAAGACATTGCATTTGTCAAGCTAATGATTGGAGAAGAGTTTCTGCACTTCTCAGACTTTCTAAGACATTCACTCGCATAGCATGCAGGCTTGGAAGGGTTGAAGCAGTGGTCAGAAACCAGTGGGAACTAGAAGCATGTTATTACTTGTATTATTGAGCATGCATTGAGTACTGGGTGCTGACACTTCAGATGCTTTGTGAAGTAAGATTCACACAAACAAGTAACTTTGAGGAATAATTCTGGAGAAAGGACTAGGCAGCCCTCCTCCCTCTATCATATCTTTTATTAATGAGAACAGAATAGGCAAAGGGTGGGTGATTCATGGCCATCTATCTATCTATCTATCTATCTATCTATCTATCTATCTATCTATCTATCTATCTATCTCTCTATCTCTCTATCTATCTATCCATCATCTAACTTGACACTGACAGCATCTATATTGGCATCTATGTCTGTTATCTATTTCTATAATCTAAGTCTGTGTACATCTATATTGATATCAACGTTAGCATTCACACTGACTTTTATATCCATTTCTATATCTAACAATATCTCTATCTTTACCTATATAGATAAAACTATTAATATCTACATATATACATGGCTCTATATCTAATGTAAGCCTATAGTTAGTCTATTTCTCTATATCAATATTGGCATCAGGATCAACATTTCTCCATCTAATATATATCTGTATCTATAAGAATATTATCATCATATGTATCTATATATATAATCTATCTCTATGTCTTGGTCTATATCTATAGCTATACATTGATATCAATATATAGATATCAGTATCAACATTGACATCAACATTTACATCTAATCTAATTCCATGTCTAGATATGTCTATGTTCCTATCTATATACAGATATTGATATCAGCATTGACATCACCATCTACATCTTTATGTCCATCTTTGTTTTATATTGAATATATGGCTGTATCTACCTTAACATCAACATCAACATCACGTCTATTTCAACTTCTACACACACACACACACACACACACACACACACACACATATATCTTTCTGTGTCAACTTCCATATCAGTATATATACCAATTTCTACACCTCCATCTGTACCCTATCTGTGTTTGCCTTTGCCTGTATCTATATATCTATAAAATATTATCAGTATCAGCAGCTTCAACGTTGATATGGACATCTGCATCAACATTTTTATCTAACTTGCACTTACGTATTGTTGTCGATATTTTCAGGTGTACATTTAAATCTACAAATACATGTCAATTCACACCTTCATCAACATATATATCTCTCTCTATCTATTGTACATCTATAGTTAAGCCATATCAAGATTGATTTTGGTATCTATACCTACATTTATATCTGTACCTGTCTTCATATCTCTGTTGACACTGACATTAACATCAGCATCTACTTCTCTATTTCTACGTCTAACCTAAATTTCTATTTCTTTATCTATACACACACACATATTGCATCCAACTCTTCCTCTATAACTGTCATTTCTATTTATATGTTTATATCTCTATATATATTCAAATGTATATGTAAATTTATGTAACTTCATCTAGGTCTATAATCTCCACTAACTTGGTGAGATATTTAGGGACCTCACACAAGTTGCTGTCAGTGAACACAGGGTGGGGAGTAAATGTGTCTCCTCACCTCAAAGATCTACTTTTCTTATTGCTGAGCTACGGACCTGGTGCAAGGAGCTTATGTTCAGACTTTACCAAATGTCATGAAATTTGTCATGGTTATTGAAATGTAGTGGCCACCCACACTGCATTCACCTTCCGTATATAGCAACACAAAATCAGTAGCTATGACAGAGACTGGCACTCCATAGGGGCAAATGAATGTTTACTGGATGTGAGCAGATGACAGAGGTCTGGCCTTTGAGTAGCCAGCGAGCTCTCGCTTGGACAGCGCCAGTTCGGTGTGTGTACTGGCCACATGGCCTGGCCTCTCAGTGTGCTCCTGTCCCGGCATACATGTGTGTCCATGTGAAGTGCCAGGGCTCAGGAGGGCTTGATGCACATTGATGGGAGTGGAGGGAGAAGGCCTCCCTTCTTCCCCAATATCAATGCTGATACAAGGTTTGCACATTTTTCTCAGTTTATCAATTTGCAACTTTTTAAAATATTAATACTTAATGTAGGACAGTCATCTTCAACTACACAGAATGTTACACAACATATTTCTTATTTAATTGCTTTTGGCACTTTTATGGGATCCAATGAGGATATGTGCTCAGACCTAATCTCTCCCAAAACGTTTAGCATTAGCATACAGAAGCAGCACGCCTTGTTGGGAGAACTGAGAGACTCCTGGGCTTTGGACAGGCCAATGCAAGTCCTAGATAGAAGGTTGTTTTCTGTCTCATTCTTCTCTTTCCTAATATTTTGATCTGTATTTGGTTCTGTGCCTAACTTTCCAATCTCAACTTTGATTCCCTGTGCTTGACAACTATTTCCGAAATGCACTCTCTGCTTGAGATCTGGGCCGTGAAGTAAGCAGTCACACTTCCTTCTCAGGGAGTCGATAGGAGGGTTGATTGCATGGATCTGGGTCCAAAGGTCCCACCGTGTGTCTATCCTCAGTTAGTCTTGGGCTCAGCGTCTGCCTGTGCCTGTGCCTGTGCCTGACTCGGAGTCCGGGTGGACTCCAGCTCAGCCTCCTGGTCTCTTCGGGAGAGGTTTGATTCAGTCCCAGGAGGGCCGGACCTGCAGCTGACCAGGAACCTCCTCGCACCCTGCATGATGACCCGAGCTAATGGAGGATGCACCTCTGCAAGATGTCCCAGGTCCCCAGTGTTCCCATAAAGTGGCAATCTTCCTGTATGCTCTGGCTGCAGAATGATTAGGGAAGCTCGAGTGGGATAGGATCCTTCCAAATATTCTACTCCCAAGATTGACTCTCTCTCTACCCCACTCCCCTTGGATTTTATAGCTTTATCTCTTGGAAGCCCAAAGCTCATACAGTGTGTGAGAAATCCGGTCCTGCTCTTCAAGGTGCCTCATTCTCCAACTCTGCCTTTCTTTAAGACTTTTCCCCATTCCAACGTCATCACTTCCCTGACCAACACTGACATTGGTACCTTGCAGCAGAAAACTAATGAAATAAAAACCTAAAACTCATGGCTTTGGCCTGGCAGTTGGACAGTGACGCTGACTCAGCACGTGAGGGGGAAGGCTGTTGGTCCACGTCACACGACAGCAAACCCTGAGCTGAGCCAGCAGCTGGGGAGGAGGTGCTTGAAATCCACATGCTAGTGGTGTTTCCTGGCACCGTGTGCGAGGGTAAGTGAAAGCAAATGGCGTAACAATAATGTGGGGTTTTACTGAGTTGGAAAAGCAAGTCTTTCTAGATCTTAAATGGCTGGAAAAATGGTTGAAAAAGCCACCCTTCACAACCAAGGCCCACTGAGGCCCAGCCATACACTGAGGACTAGATGTAACGGGTGGCTTCCTACTCAAACCAAGTAGTTTTAAGGTGTGGCCACCACATGGAGTCACAGCATGGGTGTGAAGAAATGAAGAAATAAACCTGATTTGGGTGTTTTGTCCTGGAAGGAATTTTGGAGAGTACTGCCGAAACACAGAAATGACTAAAAACCAGTAACAGCAGGGGCTCCTAGTTTTGGAGGATTTCAGCCCAATCTCATGACAGAAAATATGCAGGGCTGTGCTCATGCTATGATCCTATTTGTTCTTCCTTTTTTCCCCTTTTGTATCTCTCTGATTATCATTTCTCCCACAAAATTGAGGGGTGCATTTTGGTAGACAGGGTAGAAGTATTTTCAGTTCCTTGCCATTTTCTTTATCAACCTCCAAATAGAATTTTTCAGAATTCTAGATTTATAAAAATTACCATAGGAACTCTCAGATTTTCATTAGAGCGGGGTTTGGCATAACTAAACATATTTTTGTCATCCTTGTGCTATAAGCCTCTTTTCTTATCTCTTATAACATTTCATGCTTAATATTTCTAGCCCTAAATTTGCTTCTTCAGAAAAATGGGGACAGTAACACCTGTTTGTGATCTTGTTGTGAAGCGTAGGGGGAATGTTGCAGATGGAGATCCCGCAGGCTCTCAAGGTGCAGTCATCTCATCTTCCTTTGTCCCTCTTCTTTATTTAAAAAAGTGTTATTGAAGCATACTCGACGTGTAGTAAACCACCACAGTGAATGATGATGCACTGGTGTATGCACACACTGTGGGGTAGCACCACAACCAAGAACATGAGCATTTCTATGATCAATGAAACATTCCTCAGGCCTCCCTCTAGTCCCCCAGACCCATTTCTCCTTGGCCCACAGCCTCCCCCTGAGCCCAGGAAACTGCTGATCTGCCTCTATCACTTTAGATCAGTTTGAAGTCCCTGGAGTTAGTGTTGGACTCATATACGGTATTTACACCTCTTACCCTACCTTCTTTCAGCATATGTTTTCAGTCCCATTCATGCTGTGCATGTATTCAAGTGCCGCATTGCTGTTTTAGTGCTATATAATATTCCATTATATGGACATACAAGTTACTTCTTTGCTTGTTCATGTACGTTTGAGTTATTTCTAGTTGTGGTTATTAAATTAAAGCTGCTGCGAACATTCTTGTGGAAGTCACTGTGTGAATGCTTGCTTTCTTTGCCTTGGGTAAATACTTATGAGTGGAAGTTCTTATTCATATGTTAGGTGAATAGTTGACTTTTAGCAAGTTGCCACAGTGTTCTCCAAAGTCAATGGAAGTTTTCATTCCTGCTGGCCGTGCATGGGAATTCCAGTCATCCATTCACACCACAGCTTGCTATGGTTAGTGTTTTTAATTTTATCCATTCTAATGATATCTCATTGTGGTTTTCTTTTGCTATTACCATAATGATCAATGATGTTGGACATTTTTTCATGTACTTAGCTTCTATCTATCTATCTATCTATCTATCTATCTATCTATCTATCTATCTATCTATCTATCATCTATCTATCATCTCTCTCTTCCTTAACAAAGTGTTCAAATCATTTACGTATTTTCAACTGGGTTGTCAGTTTTCTTCCCTGATGTTGAATTTTGAGAGTCGTTCATGTATTCTGGATATAAATTCTTTATCAGATATATGACTGGCAAATATTGTCTTCAAGATGTGCCAAATCTCTCATTCTATTAACAGTATTTTCCTAAGAGCCAATATTTTTAATTTTCATGGAATCCAGTTTATTAATGCTTTATTTCATGAACCATGTTTTTGGTATCTTAAATTCAAAGCCTTTACCAAACTCCAGGCCAGAAAGGTTTTTGTCCTGTGATTTATTCTGAAAGTTTTAGGGTTTTAGATTTTACAGTTAGGGGCAATGACCTGTTTTGAGTTCATTTTTGTATGTGGTGGGATGCACTTCATGTGTGTGTGTGTGTGTGTGTGTGTGTGTGTTTGCACTTGAATAACAACCATACCAGCATTTGTTAGGAAGTCTGCGCTTTCTCCATTTAATTGCCGTTGCCTCTCTGTTGAACATCAATTAACCAGCATAGTTTGGATCCGTTTATAGGTTTTCTATTCTCTTCTATTGATCTCTTTGTCTACGGTAAGCCAAGATTATGTCTTGATTAGTGTACCTTTAAAACAAATTCTGAAATTAAGTAGTCTTATGCTTCAATATTTTCTTCACTTTTGCTGTGACTAACTAAGCCTTTGGCATTTCTTTATGAATTTCAGAATCAGTTTGGTAATTTCTACCAAAAAAAATGTGCAGATTTTATTGAGTGCAAGATTAATTTGGGGAAAATTTAAATCTTAGAGCTATTACTTCTATCCATTTGCTTAGTCCTCTCTGATTGCTCACAGCAATTTTCTATAATTTTTAGAGTGTAGGTCTTGCATGTATATTCATATTTCATATGTGGTGCTGATATTTAGCATGTTGGTGTTTCTAATTAGAACATGTGATTATTCATTGCCAGTATAAAGAAATGAAATGGATTTTTGTACATTAATCTTATATCCTGAATCTCTTCTAAACTCACTTATTAGTCTTAGTAGTTTGTTTGTTTTGTATATTCTATCAGATTTTTACTTAAGTGAGCATGTTGTCCATAAGTAAACACAGCTTTACTTAATTTCAAACTTAATGATTTTTGTTTCTTTATTCTTGTTTTATCATACTGGCTAGAGCCTCTAGTGTAGTGTTGAATAAAAGTGGTGAAAGAAACCCTGTCATTATATTAGATTTTTTTGATATCATTCCCTGTTATCTCCTTTGTAGCTAATTAGCAGAAATCATTGGCTTCTTATTTTAATGAATGCATTTCCTTAGGACCATTTACTGTCAAGGGATATTTTACCACATTGCAAATAGAATAATAACCTTATAATAGTGTAGTTCATTTTTTTCACTGCTGACTTTTGTGCTATTGTTAACATGTTTGCCTTTGCATGTTATAAACACAATTTGTGTTATCATTTTTTGTTTACTTACATAATTATGATTTCCAGTAATCTCTAATCCTTTGTTTTTATTAATAAATTCATCTGGTTTCATTTCTTTTTGCCTGAAGGTCATCCTTTACCCTTTATTCTTTTTCCTATTTTTGGCAGTTCAGGTATGTTGGTAATGAATTTTTTCAACTTTTGCATACTTGGAAAGATTTTTCAGGAATATTTTCTTTTGGTAAAGAATTGTAGGTTTATAGGTTTTTGTTTTGCCTTTATTTTTGTTTCCTATCAGAAACATAACAATGTTCTACAGGCCCCTCATTTGCATTGTTTCTACTAAGAATATTATTGTCATCCTTACTTATATTCCTCTGTATATAACCTGTCTTTTATCTGGCTTCCTTAAGATTTCTTTTTCGTGGTTGTGAGCAGTTTGGATATGATGCTCCTTGGTTTCACTTTCTTCATATTTCCTGTGCTTAGGTTTTGTTGATCTCTTGGATCATTAGGTTTATTGTTCTCACCACATTTTTAAACTTTCAGCCATTACTAAGCACATACTGTTTCTCCAAATTGCACTCAATTGCAAGTATGATAGGCCACTTGAAGTCCCACATCTCACTAATACTGTCTGCTTTTAATATCTTGTTTCTGTTTTAATTTTTCCAGCTTTTCAAGTCCTCTAAGCTTTTATTCTTCAATATCTAATCCTCCACTAATCCCCTTCAGTATATAATTTATCTCACATTGGAGTTTTCATCTCTAAACTGCAGTATTGTTCCTTTGTTCAACCTTCTCTGTCACTACTTAACTTTGATACATAGAATACAGTTATGATACCTGTTTTAATGTCTTCACTTGAAAATTATAAATTTTTCCAGCTGTATCAGTTCTATGAAACTTTGTACTGATTGATTTTTCTCCACATAATGGCTCATATTTTCCTGCTTCTTTGCATGCCTCGTCATCTTTGATTGGATACCAGACATTAGGAGTCTTTCTTTGTTGGATGCTGGCTGTTTTTGTTTTCATATAAATATTCTTGAGATTTATAACTTGGCAAGAGTTTGATGTTTTGGCATCTTGCTTTTAAGATTTGTTAGGTGAAACCAAGCAGTGCTTAGTGTAAGGCTAATCATTCCCTTCTACTGAGGCATAACCTTTTGTGTAATCTACCCAGTGTCCCTGGAAACATGAGGGTTTCCAGGCTAGTTGGCAGCAATAGGCACTATCCTTGGCCATGTATGAACGCAGGCATTTTGGGGGTTTCCTCAGACATGAGCACATAAGTGCTCAAGATAACCCTCCTCCGACCTGCAGAGTTCTCTCTCGATGCACTTCTCTCCATCTAGTGAAGTCGCTGGTTCGGTGCTTCATGTTGGTGCTCTGGGCTTCATCTGTACAATGCAGAGAGCCTGCCTGGCTTTGCCTGGGTTCTTCCTCTTGGTGAATTAGCCTGAATTCTCTCAAATCTTTTGGGAGCTCTATCAGGGACTACTGATCTTCACTGTCTGATGATCAGTCTAAAAAACATCATTTCATAAATTTTTCCAATTTTTGTTGCTTGCTTCAGGCAGGAAGATAAACCAGTCTCTATTACTTCATTTAGGTCAAAAGTAGAAATCACTTTCATTACCTTGTTTCTTTTTTCTTAACAGCTTTATTGAGGTATAGTTACATAATATAAAATTCACTAATTTCAAGAGTCCAAATCAATGCTTCTTAATAACTTTACCAGTTGCTGCTACAATTACCATAAATCGGTTTTGAACCTTACCATCCCCCAATGAGATCCCACGTGCCCAATTGCAGTATAGTCCCAAGTGTCTGTTAATTAATTCTGTCCCTGTAAATTTACCTTTCCTGAACATTTCATATAAAGGAATTTTTCAATACGTAATCTCTCATGTCTGAAACTTTTCACTTGGAATAATGTTTTTGAGGTTTAGTAACGGCTTGGCATGTGTTATTTGTTCAATCCTTTTTAGCTTAATAGTATGTTGTATGGATTTACCACATTTTGTTTATCTACTCACCAACTGATGGGCATTAGACTGTTTCTAGTCTAGTCTAGTCTGAACTATTATGAATAATGCTGATAGGAACATTCACATACACCTCTTTGTGTGTAAATGTGTTTTTATTTATTTTGGGTAAATACCTAGGAATATTGTGTCCAGGTTGTAGGGTAACATTAAGTACACTTTTTTGATAAACTGTCAAACTGTTTTCCAAAGTGTCTGCACCATTTTACATTCATGCCAGTGATATATGCAGGTTTCTGCTTCTCCACATCCTCTTCAAATGTGTTATTATCTGTCTAATCTATTATATCCACTCCAGTGGGAATGGAATGCTGTCTGATTGAAGTCTGTACTTGAGTTTATGTATTTTTTGTTGATATATTTGTTTATATCTATTGCCTATTATTGGATTGAATCCTTCACCATTATTATTGAATTCTGGACATTAGCACTTTAGTGGATAATTGCAAATATTTACCCCAAGTCCATTGCTCACTTTTAAAAAATTTCTAAATGTTGTCTTTTGAAGGGAAATATTTAGAATTTTGATGCAGCACAACTTACTTTTTTTTCTTTTATGGACCATGTACTTGATATTGTGTCTTTGGAGCTTTTTCTTACCCAAAATCTTAAAGATTTTTCTCTTTTATTGTATCCTAAAAGTTTTGTTTTAGTTCTTAATTTAAGTTTATGATTGTTTTGAATTAATTTGTTTTTGTCATGTGAGGTGAGAATCTCAGTTCACCTTTTTGCATGCAGATACCAGCTGTGCTAGTAGTGCCATTTATTGAAGGGACTATTTGTCCCCAATGAGTTGCCTTGACACTTTTGTCAAAGAGCAATGGACTATAAATATGAAGATTTATTTCTGTACTCTTTATTTTATTTCCTTGATCTACATGTCTATCCTTACATGAATACCACATATTTTGATAAATGTAGCTTTGTAGTAAGTTCTGAAATCAGTAAATAAAAGTTCTCCAGTTAAGATTTTATTTTCAAATATTTTGGCTCTTCTAGGTAAACTTAAATTTCCATATATTTTTTATTGAAGTATAGCTGATATGCAAGATTATACAAAACAAAACCAACTAACAAGATGGAAATAGACTCATGAACACTGAGAAGTGACTGGAAGCTTCCATGGAGGAAGGTCTGGTGTGGTGTGGGGGGTGAAATATGTGAAGGGAATAAAGAGGAACAAAATCTCAACATACAGAAATCAGCCATATGCATTTTAATATATGCTTGTCAACTTCTACAAAAAAATCCTTCCAGGAATTTGATAGAGATTGTATTGATTCTACTGATTCCATAGAACAATTTGAGGAGAATTGCCACCTTAATGAAACTGACTCATCCAATTTATGAACATAGAATTCTTCTCCATTTTATTCAGATCTTCTTTTATTTTCCTTAATAAAATATTGTGACTTTCAGGGTACAATTTTTGTATTTTTAATTTTTTCTAAGTGTTATATTATTTAATACCATTGTAAATGGAAATGTTTTCTCAGTTCAATTTTGGATTTTTCATTGCTTGTATATAAAAATATGACTTTAAAATATTGGTCTTATATCCTGCAAACTCTCTATACTTAACTATTAGTTCTAACAAGTTTTTGATGATCCTTAAGATTGTCTACATATGGTATTACACTGTCTATAAATAAAAGCAGATTTACTTCCTCTTTTCTAATTATGATTTTTATTTCTTTTGTTTTTCCTGCCTAATAACACTTTTCACTACTAGTTATCTTTATCAGTAATTCTAACAATTTTCTTCAAATGAATATTTATTCCCTCATCGTACTGGGAAAGTGTCTGTTTCTTTCCTGTTTATTATAACATATTTCCAAGTTCCAGTAATCTAACAAATATGCCTATAAACTGAAACGTTAAGACTTAGAATTTATATGAATTCATCAGGAAACAATGGGATTGAATTTCATCCCCAAACAAGTACATTAATTATTTAAAATATCTTTTTCTTAGAAGATCTAAAAAAAAATTATTTCCTCTGTCTTAAATCTGAAATAAAAGTATGTTTTTATTCCCTCAAATCTCTTCTTTCTCCATCTCTTCATTCTTCTCTCCCTCCCTCTTTCTCTTCCCTTTTTATCTTTTTGGTAGAAATTGTGGTGCACTCTCTATGGAAGGAATCCACTTTCATGTTCTATTTAGCTGTTGATTAATTTGCATTAGTGAGACAAAAAAAAACTGATTAGCGTATTGCTGTCTTATAGCTCTGGACCTCCACTAGAGATAACTGTGAGCCCCTGTTGATGGTTTATTCGATAGGGTCTGTTTATAACTTCAGCAGAGGCTGTGTTTTCATTTTAAAATGGCTGAAATCTAATTTATTTGGAAGAATTAGAATACACTTTCCCCTTAGAACTGTCAGGCCACACATGGAATAAAATGGAGCTTGACAGCAGTTTCTAGGGTGCCACAATGAGGCATAAAAGCTGCTCTGGAAATCGACTGTGCTGGCATTCATTTTCAAAGAGTGTTTCAGAAGTTTATCAATTTGTTTCTAGTTAGGTAGTACATAGATGTCAACTTTCTCCTTTGAACACTCTGCAAGGCTAGAATGCTGCTTTATTATGAATAATATGAATATGAGAAAAATAAATCTTATCTCTGAAAAAGGACTCAGGGGCCCCTATTAGCAGGGGGAGGCAGGAAAACTAGTTTTGAAAAGACTTTCAGAAACCTGAAAGGTTGGCCATTACAGCAACCACTGGAAAAGTCTGATAATAATTAATGGAAGAGAGGTTTTCTGTCATTGGCAATTCTCTTTTGGTTTACTGGTGAAAAGAATAAATCCTCACCTGGGGTAATGTGTCATAAAAAATGAAAAACACTTAAAAATGTGGACTAATCAGTACTTTCCAAATGATTTCCCTGAAGGATAAAAAGACAAGATATGTGACAAGACATAGTGGGAAAAATATTTAAACATCCCTGAAAAGCAGATTTTTGGTTTATTTTGTTCTGTTTTGTTTGTTTTGTTTTATTTGCTTCCAATGTAAGGGAGGTAACAGACAGCAGATAATAGTATGGCTCTGTTAGTTACGTGGCACATTGCATTATGTATTTTTATCTCACTCATATATCTAGGGTGAGACTGAAATTGTAGAAATATGATCAAAATGAAAAAAGAAAACAAAACAACACACTGCAGGAAAGCAAAGGAGAGCAGAGGGATGAAGTAACATATGTAGCCATTTTGAAACTAAACATATTTGTAAGAAAGATTTTGACAGCAATATCCCTTATCTTCCTAGCAACTATCCATTTGCTTTTGTTTAATGCCTGAACTGAATGTTCATTTCTCCTTTTAAAAAACCAATGCTTCAGCATAGAAAGGATTAGTCATGTATTATTACTCAACAAACAGCCCTACACGAGCCTATGACACAGTGGATACTCATGGCCCTGGACTTCCATCCATGTGGACAGACGTAGCTGAGTACATATGAACAACTGCTCTGATGCAGGCACTGAAGGAGTAGGGTGCTCTGGAATTCTGTTTTTTATGTCAATCATTCCTGTTTTCCTTGAATAAATCTTACTATTCTCTCAAGGAAGACTCATGTTCCCTGAAGAATTCCTGAATGCACAGGAAGATGTAGCCATGTGTAAAGAGTGTGGGCAAACATTTAACCTGCCAAAGGGCTAGCCCTGAGTACACGGGAAGAAGTGGCTGATTGCCCGTGAATGCTGGCTTCTCCAGCACGAAGCCCACTAAGAACGCAATGCTGTCACAAGTGTTAAGCACATCTTCCCAGGAATGCCCAATTCCATGGGGAAGCTGGTTTTGCCACTGCATGGGGAGCATTCTAGAGGCTTCTACAAAGCGGTGTCCTGACATGGTTTTGCTTGAGGGCCCAGGGCAGAGCTCAGAAATGTGAAGTTGAGATAGCTGGAAATTTGCACCTCACCTAGGACCTCAGTGTGCGGTCAGCAGGAAACCCGTATTTTTCCAGCTTTCCATTTCAGACTCTCAGGAGCACTCTTCAACAGCTTCTGGGAATAATAAGAGTGGCACTCCAATGCCTCTTCAGGAAACTCTCTCTTGGTATTTGGAAAAGAAGTCACTCCTCATGTTTAAATTTGATCACCTGTAGTGAGTACAGCTTTTGTACCCATTTTAAGAGCATAGTTCAGTGATTTTTGAGAATTATATACACTCCTTCAACTACTACCAACAAGATGTAGAATTTCTGTCCTCCCACCCTCCCAAAAAATTATCTTTTTCTGCTTTGGAATCAATCCTAACACCCATTCCTGGGCCCAGGCCATCAGAGATCAGCTTTCGATCATCAAAATTACATTTTCCTGTTTTACAATTTTACATAAATGGGAACACCAGAAGGTGCTCTTTTGACTTTGATTATTTGTTCAAGAAAAACTTTTGAAAACCACCCATGTGGTTGCATCTATCAGTAGCACATTGCTTTTAGTGTGAGGGGTTTCCTGTGGCATGAATGCATCGCATTTTGTTTATTGGTTTTCCTCTGGATGGACATATGTATTGTTGACATTTTGGGGAAGCTACAAGTGCTTTACTGAAAATCTTCATTTCACTGATGATTATTAATATACAACATCTTTCAAAGTAATGTTTACCATGTGTGTGTCTTAATTGGATAGGTGTCTGTCAAATATTTGTCCACTTTTAATTGAGTTGTTTCTCCCTTTGTTTGGGGGTGGGAGAGTTATTTCTATATTATAAACATAATTAACTTATATAATTAATGTACTATAAATATTGCCCAGTATACAGACTTCTTTCTCTTAGTAGTGTCTTCAAAGAAGCAGATATTTTTCCTTACATTTGGATAAAATTCAGTTTCTTACATTTTTATTTTCTTGTATTTTGTGTTTCTGTGAAATGTTTAGGAAATCTTTGTCTTCCTTAAGAACTTGAAAATTTTCTCTTTTCTTCTAGAAGTTCTATAGTTTTAGCTTTTATGTTTAATTGTATGTTTCATCTAGTTGGTTCTATCCATTTAATTTGGTGAGGTATGGTTCAATATTCCTTTTTTCACATGAATAATCATTTGTTCAAAAGCCACTTTCTGAGAAGGCTCTGTTACCCATGGATTATCTGGACACCTTTGTTGAAAAATCAACTAGACGTACATTAGTATTTCTGCTCCTGAGTTCTCAGTTCTGTCCCACCACTATATGCTACTATGTGACTATCTTCACATTGCTGTCATAGTGTCTCAATTTCTGAGCTTCAAGGTCAGTTTGGAAAACAGAGAGGTTAATGTTGTTCAAAATGTATTCTCTTTTTTAAGCCAAATTCCTTGGCTTAACGCCCTCAATGTCCAGTCAAGTGTTTCTCATCCTGCATCATGCTGACACTGACTTCTGTGGTTTTTCAGTGAAGAAAGGTTGCAGATTTTCTATGAGAATTTTAACCACAACAAAGCATTGAGTATAGGATGCGCTCAAATGCAAACTGGGATTGCTTCCTGAACCATCTCTTCTTCCATTTGTTTATGCCCCTCCATACTCTGTCTTCTTTGTTCAGTCAAGTAGTTTTTACATTTTAAAATTTATATCGACATTATGGTCACTCTATGTTGGGAGGGTTAATTTGATGGATGCTTACTTGGCTGTGACACAGGCCCCTCTCTCTGAGCTCTTGAAATACACTAGGAAATAAAGAAAACTGAGACACAAATACCTCCCAGACAATGGCATGTCTCATCAAGGAACTTGGGATTTAACAAGTACATCATATATGTGCACAAAGATACACTACCAGTCAATGTGTAAAACAAGATGCAAGAGACATACAATAACATACAAAATTTGAAAGAGGAAAGACTCATTCCTCATAATTGTTGAGAGCTTACTCTTTGCCATGTGCTAAACAAGATACCACAGGCTAAAAATTTGGGATGACAATCTTTGATTTCAAAACGTCCAAAGCTTTGTGGGATACTTAGGAGAATAACAGCAGTGTGGGTCATAACTGATCTAATACAGGGGCGTTTGGATAGTGGAAGAATGTATGGAAAAAGCTTTCTGTCCATTCTTATGTATTCTAAGAAGATTCCTAGAGATGGGGTGTCTCACATGTTTCCTAAACACCACACAACTTCACAAACAGTTACTACTCACCTAAAACCTAACTGGTACTGGATTAGACACTGGAAGATGGGAAAAAAGAGAAATGCCAAGTCCTTTCCCTGGAAGCCTGGTTTCTGGCAGTTTGTGGGCACCCTCGGGTGCACCCGGGCTGGAGGCGCCTCACACAGGGCTCCACTTCACCTTCACATGGTGCTCTGTGCACGTGTGTGTCTGTGTCCAAATTTCCTCTTTTCAAAAAGACACCAGGTACATGGATAGCCCCCCGAGTGACACCCTCTAACTAATTACATCTTCAAAAACCCTACTTAGAATAAGGTCAGATTCTAAGGGGGTTGGGACTCATAGATTTTTGTGTGTGTTGGGGGAACACAATTCAGCCTATAATGGCACCCAACTCTGTGTGTTTCGTTTTCCAGTTGGAAAGTGAAGTGTGAGCTGATTACTAATTGGAGATGTGCATTTTTCTAAGATGACACTTTTCTGCTTTAGTTCTTTTTGGGAGCAGAAGTAAGGACAGGGTATGAGAGAGAAGGGTGGGTCTGAAAAACAGCAGAGGATCTGAAAAAGAGGGTCTCAGTGTCGACGAAGAAGAAATAAAACAGATTCTAGAAATATTTTTGTTGCATTGATTTTTTTCCTTTATTTTTTTCTCTACAATATATGAGTTAATCCTTAAATGAAATTTCAAAATCTTAGAACAGTAGAAAACAATACAACCGCGATCCTAGTGCTCAGACCCTTTTCTGGAACAAGGGGCTGGGGCCCCTGACACCGGGTACCTGCTGTGTGGGACTCCAGGCCTGGTCTTCTTCTGCTCTTCTTTTCTAAAATTGTGCTTCAACAAGTGTCTTGAACTTTCTTTTATGATTAACATAAAACTAAACTAGAGCTTTGAGAAGACTGATGACTTCAAGTCTTGCCTGAAATGCTCAGAGCACCTTTTGCAGGTGTTCTGAAGTTCACTCGGTGGCATGAAGGGATTGGATGGATTCTGAAAGGTCCTGGGAGATAATATCAGGCCCTTTGGGGTTTTCTGGGACTGTCTGGAAGATCAGGGAAATAGAAGGCATTGTTACTGGCCTCACCATCCAGGGCTTGATAAAAACAAATTGAAATATTGGCATCAATAAACCAACACTACTTTAAATGAATATCCTCAATGAACTCTCCAGGCTTCTCTGTTTTATAAAAATCAATAACCTCAACGTTAAGCAAACCTCTGCCTGTGACCAAGCGCACGGGCAGCCTCGCTTCGGTAATCATTGGATGCCGTGCGTTTTATTCATTGGGACCCTGGAGGCAATCCGTATTCTTTGAATGGAACAAAGGTATTCAAGGAAATAGCAACTCCATATACAAATCATGGACAGTTTTATTTTTGGTTTTGTTTTTCAGGTTGCAAGTTGGTGGGGACATTGCAAAGGACTGCAGTGAAACTGTTTTCCGCAGTGACCATCTGGGCCATGGATCAAATGTGCTTTACTGGACCTGAGGTATCCCTCAGGGATGAGCTGTTCTTAAAAGAGAAATGCAGCTATAGTTTTGTATATGGGCATGCTGTAATGTTTTCAGATAAATAAGGATATCTAAATGTTTCAAGAAAATAAGAAAATACAATCACATACCTTCAACTCTATGCATGCCTTCAGGTGTCTGAGGGGTGTCAGAGACGGGCGCCGAGCTCTTGAGCACATCCACTCAGCTTAGGGGTCACAGACACTGTTACAGGAAATGCTGTTCAAACAGCCATCCAGTTTCAGCTGAATCTATTATTTGTCATTTGTCATTTTTCATGGGATCTTATAATTCCCTTAAATTTGAATAACTATAAACTGTCCAATGGGTTTGAATGTAAGCACAGAGACGCACGCAGTCTTCCTCAAACACCCCACAATCAACCCCCTTGGCCCCTTCTCCTTGGTCTCCCACATGGTGATGTCACGCCCACCCAGCCCCAGCCTGGGTCAGGGTGTCCAAGCATCTGGGGCCCACAGCCTTGTCTTCAGTCTCACCCTTTCTCCCTGTGACCAGGAAGGGGTGAAGCTACCTCATCAATACTGAACGTTCTGTCCAGGATACAGGTTTCATCACAATGACAAGGATGAAAAGGAATACAGGGGACCCTCCTGCACTGCTGGTGGGAACACAAAATAGTTCAACCATTGCAGAAAGCAGTATGGAGGTTCCTCAAAAAGCTTAAAATAGAAATACCATTTGATCCAGGAATTCCACTCCTAGGAATTTACCCTAAGAAAACAGGATTACAGATTCAAAAAGACATATGCACCCCTATGTTTATCTCAGCACTATTTACAATAGCCAAGATATGGAAGCAACCTAAGTGTCCATCAGTAGATGAATGGATAAAGAAGATGTGGTACATATACACAATGGAATATTATTCAGCCATAAGAAGAAAACAAAACGTAGCACTTGCAACAACATGGATGCAGCTAGAGGGTATCATGCTCAGTGAAATAAGCCAGGGGGAGAAAGACAAGTACTAAATGATTTCACTCATTTGTGGAGTATAACAACAGAGCAAACTGAAGGAACAAAACAGCAGTAGACTCCCAGACTCCAAGAAGGGACTAGCAGTTAGCAAAGGGGAGGGGAGGGAGAGGTGGGTGGGGAAGGAGGGAGAAGGGGATTGAGGGGTATTATGAATGGCACACATGGTATGTGGGGGGGGGTCATGGGGAAGACATGTAGCACAGAGAAGAAAAGTAGTGACTCTAGCATCTTACTATACTGATGGACAGTGACTGCAATGGGGTATGTAGTGGGGACTTGATAATATGGGGGAATGTAGTAACCACAAAGTTGCTCATGTGAAACCTTCATAAGGTTATATATTAATGATACCTTAATAAAAAAAGAAAAAAGGAATACAGACTGTGGCAAATTAGGAACTCTGTAGTGACCAATAGATTTGGGCAAAGTTTAAATAATGTGCCTGTTGAACTCAGATCATTTAACACAAGATACATTTGTGACACACTTAGATTGCCTTGTCATATCCTGCTTCGGGATACCAGGAAATCTTAAATTATTATTCTTTAAAATTCTGTGTGCTATGATTTTTGCTGTCAACTTTTATGGGGTTTGGTGAATGCATAGTGCCATATATAAGCCATGTAACAGAATAGCATCACTATCCCAACAGAATCCCTGTGTTTTACCTGGTCAGCCCTTCTCCTTTCCGCCAAACTCCTGGAAAATGATATCTTTATTATTGTCTTAGTATGACTTTTTCCAAAATGACATCATTGAAATTGTATGATATGTAGCCTTATCATATTGGCTTCTTCTTTGGCAATATGCATCTAAGAGTCCCCTTGTCTGTTGTGACACACGGCTTAGTTCTTCTGAGAGCCCAGCAATATTCCTTGTATGAATATGCCACTATTTGTTTATCCATTCAATTTGAGGGACATCTTAGCCCTTTCCAATTTTGAATGATTATGAATAAGCTGCCATAACATCTATGTGCAAGTTTGTGTGTGGATATAAGTTTGCAGATCATCTGGGTCAATATCTAGAAACATGTTTCTGAGATCACATGGTAAGAATATGTTTGGCTTTGTAAGAAACTATCAAACCATCTTCCAAGGTGGATCTACTGTTTGCATTCCCACCAGCAATGAATGAAAGTTCACACCAGCAATTAGTATTATGCAATTTATTTTGTCTTCTTTTTTAAATTTAACCATTCTTGTAATGTGGGTAGTGGTATTTCACTGTTGTTTTAATTTGCACTCCACTAACGACAAAGGATACTGAAAATCTCAAATGCTTATTTGTCATCAGTGTACCTTTTTTGCTGAGGTGTCTATTCAGATCTTTTGTCCACTTTTTAAATGTGTCACTTATTATTATTTATTGTTGAGTTTTAAGAGTTCTTTTTTATATTTTGGATACAAGTCCTTTACAAATATGTGTTTTGCAAATATTTTTTTCCCTAGCCTGTGGCTTGTTTTATGATTCTTCTAACAGTGTCTTTAATAGAGCAGAAGGTTTTGATTTTGATAAAAGCTAGCTTATTTTTTTTATTTCCTGGACAATACTTTTGGTATTATATCCCCAAACTCATCACCAAATCCAAAGTTACCTAGGTTACTTTCTTACATATTCTAGGAGTTTCATAGTTTTGCATTTTATAGTCAGGTCTATGATCCATTTTGTGTTGATTTTTCTGAAAGATACATGATGAGTATGTTCATTTCATTCATTTTACATGGATGTCTAAGTCTTCTATATTTGTTGAAAACACTATCCTTTCTCCATTTTATTCATCTATATGCTGCTCATAAGAAAAAAAGTTATTTGCTCCCTTTCTACTAATTCCTTCTTGGCAGTCTTCTTTTTAAATGTAAATTAAAGTTTTTCACCTACACGATTTCCCTTCACTCTTAAGAGCTTCTTTTATCATTTCCTTTAGGGCAGGTCTGCTGGTAATACATGCCTTAGATTTTTTTTTCTCAGAAAGTCTCTATTTCTCTTTCACCTTTGAAAGATAATTAAGTCAAACATAAAATTTTAACTGTTTCTTCTTTTTCCAAAAATATAATGTTTCATTTCACTTTCTTTTTGCTTACATGGCTTCAGACAAGACATCTGCTATAATGCTTACTTTGTTTCTCTATAGGTAAGTATTTTCCCCATTTCTCCTTCTTTCAAGATTGTCTTTGTCCTCACTTTTCTGCAGTTTGAATAAGGTATGCCTAAGTATAGTTTTTATGGTAGTCATCCTTCATGGTGTTCTTTGGGCTTCCTTTTCTGTACTTGGGTATCTGTCATTAACATTAGAAAGTTAAGCCATTTTTATTTCAATTACTTTTTCCAGCCCATCCTCTCTTCTCTGGATTCTTGAATGCTCTGTGTGTGTGTTTTCATTTTTCAGTCTCTTTGCCTTTCACTTTAGGAAGTCTTTATTGACAAATCTGCAAGTTCATCACTTCTTTCCTTGGTCCAATGCAGTCTAGTGCTCACTTCATCTAAAGCAGTTTTAATTTCTGTTACAGAGTTTTTGACTTCTAGCATTTCTTTTTGATCATGCTTAGATCATTCTATCTCTCTGTATACAGGCATATCTATTCTTGCATATTGTCTACTTTTTCCTCTAGAACCATCAGTGTATTAATCATGGTCTTTTTAAATTCCCCGTCTGAATATTCTGATATCTGGTATATCTGAGTCTGGTTCTTATGATTGTTTTATCTCTTCAGACCATATTTTCTTCCTGACTTTTGACATGCCTTGTGATATTTTGTGGAAAGCTAGACATACTGTATTAAGTAATAGGAACAAATATTAGATCTTCAGTGTGAAGACTTGTGTGGATCTGGCCAGGGATTGAGCTATTTTAAATGTCTACTGTGACTGCTGGCAACAGAGGCTTTGGTTTCCTCTGGAATCCTTGCTTTTGTCTCCCTTCTTGAATTCAGTCCTCTCTAGCTACTTCTTAGAGAGGGTCTGCATTTTTCAGTTCTTGCACTCAGATGCTCTGTTATTAGACTGGGGCCTGGTTGGTGTGGCAAAAAATTGTAGGGGAGCAGAAGTGTTCTGTGACCTTATGATTAAATCTTCCTTTTAATTGGCCATGACCTTCACAAGGATTATGTGGGGATTTATACAGATTATAAGCTTATAAAGACACCTAGTGGCTGTCTCATTCTTGTATCTCTCTGCTAGATTTCTGACTAGTGTGCTGGTCTGCTCCTTGACCATAGGATCAACCCCTCAGACTATGTGTAAGGTTGGTTTCCACATCCTTTTGTCACTGAGATGACTACTGTCTCCAGGGGCCACCATGGCCATTGGGGTTTTCTGTGCTCTTTTCCAGACCAAGTCAGTTCCCTCCAGAGCAAAGCTGTTGAGCTCACATCTTGCATCACTCTTGAAAAACCCTGTGCTAAGGGATTGAGGGTGGGGAGGGAGGATTCCTAGACAAAAAAGTTATATTTCATGTTTTTACTTCAGGTTAGATAGTTTTCCTTGAATAAATGCTTATTAATGTTTGTACACCTTTGGTCAGTATCCAGAGTCCTGAAATGATTTTTTTTTGTGACAGTTTTGTCCAGTGTTATCATTGTCTTTGGAGCAGAGGATTTGCTGAGCTCTGCACTACACCATTCTGGAAGATCTGATTCCATTAACAATTAAATTTAATTAATAGTAGTTCTCCTCCCTAACTCACTGCATTACAAGGCTCTTGGAAGTAGATATTCATGTGTGCAGTGATAATTTTCAAATATGAAGGGAAGCTCATTGGTTGGCTTCTTCTAACTGCATTTGTGGATAAATAAAAAATTCTATGTTGCCAAATTTGAATACTTGCCTAAGTATCACCTGAAGTTCTCTCTTCACCTTCTGTATCCACCCCTTTTTTTAAAAAAAGGCCATCTGAAATGTAATAGAAGCACCAAGAAGATTTGCCATAATCTTCTTGCCCAGTTCTGCAGTCCAAGAAATGCTACTTTAAAGTCCTTTTACATTCCTGAATGGAGATGAACTGATGAAGCAAATGCACGCAGAGAGCTGCACTGCTGGCTTTGGCAAAAGACGGAAGGGGCAGAGGCTGAAGTGGCAGAGCTCAGCCCCGCTACTTCGGCTGGGAGCAGTGTCTGTGCCGGGAAGCGTGATTCTGTTAAGGGGCCATCATCAGGGAGGGACACACCCTGGATCAGAGCATATCTGAACATTTTTGAAAACTAGACCTCTATGTCGCTATTCAAAATGATAAATGCAGATTTTGAGTCACTTAGCTATGCTTTTGAAATCAAGTTTTGGAAAAGATACTTCTGCTAAAATGCATACTTCTGTTAATTCAATTGAGACATTACAAAAAAAAGTTTGTAGTCATTAGATAGCAAAGAAGCTGTATCACACAATGTGCTTGATAGAAAAAAATAATGCCCTTATGAACCTTACTTGGAATTTCAAAGTTTCAGACATCATCTATTCATATATAACTTCATGGCTGAGTTAATCTCTTAGAAAGCATAGAGAAGCATTAATACATTCCCAGGATACAACAGAGAACATTTTCTAATATACAGTCATAGATATTCAGCTGAAACATATGTTTATGACAGTGTCTTTTGGTGTCTCTATCATTGGTTCAAACTTTAAAAATGGGCATTAATTAACCATTTCTGATAAGAGCCCTTAGAATCTCAACTAAAAAGATTTCCTAAATCCATTCACAAGTACACCTCTCTGAAGGAACAGAATGTTCAGATTCACTAATAGCTAATCCTAGGTAAATCGAAATTACAATTTCTATTTCTCAAAACTTCTGTAAGAGCAAGTCCTTTAAAACTTTTTTTATCCAAAAGTCTTGCCAACAATTTTCTCAAGTCCAGTTTATAAATGGTAGAAATTACAAGAATATTTTAGTGAAATCACTTACAAGATGTCTTAAAATCTCAGTGGTGATGTTTAACCAATATTTTAGTTGATTTCCTTTATGGTTAGTTCCTGCCTCTTGAAAACGTGGGATACAGAGAATAATACACTTTATTCTGCATTTTAAAATGAACTAAATGTTAAACTATATGATTGCTTAAGAGGAAAAATGTATGGATAATTAAATCGGACATTTGCATCTATACTTGATTTCTCTGTTTTTTTTTCTTATTTCTGAGTATTAGTTTATTCCCACACATGCCAATTTCAGTAAACAGAATTCACCTGACAAACTTGGCAGAATCATCCTCCCCAGAAGGTTAATGGGAGGCCATGACAATTTAGAGAGTGTGGGTGAATGGGGGCTTGTGTGAGGACATTAATTCATGTAAAGCCCATTCAATGTTTGTGCTTTAATACTGTTGGATGTACAGGGCACTGTGTTTGATGTTTTGGATGGAGAAACAAGAGAAACATTTAATCTGACCATAAGCACATCAAGGTGTGGTCACACGCACAAAAAACATCACTACATTTGGTAACACTACACTGTGGTGACATGACACGGTGGGTGACAATTCTGTAAAAGCCCCGATAATGGCAAGTGCAGGAGAGATGGGGAAGCTGTGCCTGTTTTAGACCCCAGAGGATGAGTGCCTGGAGATGACCTGGGGATGCGTAAAGGCAGTCAGGAAGGGACAAGTGGTCCAGGCAGTGACAAATGCACGTACAAATGCATAAAACGACTCCAAACGAGGTGCAAATGGTTCCTCCTAGCTGGGGATGGGTGCTGAGGGAAGTTGAGGCCAGAAAGCCAGGCAGACCACAGACATGGAGGTGCTGTTAACATGCTCAGCTTGTCTGGCCATCGCCCTCAAGACAAAGTGGAGTGAGTGTCCCTGAAGGATTCTCAACAGGAGGGTGACACGCAGATAACACTGGGTATGACCAGTGACGTGGGCAGGACGACAAGAACCACAGCTGGGCGACAGCTGAGTAGACGTGAAGGAAAAGTGTGTGACCTATAGAGAGGCAGTGCTGACGGGTGGCCAAGTGGGAGGTGGGATTTGGAGGTGTTTTTGAGTTAGAACTTCCAGTTTTCTGTTCACGTTAGGAAGATGAGGGAGGCCAAGGGGTCAAGGATAGCATCCGAATGTCTGTCTCAGCCACTAGCTGGAAAGCCACAGAGACGGCGGACATCGTGGTGGGACGGTGTGGTGACAGAGTGAAGGGCAGGAGAGGGCACACTGATGACAAGCTTAGCCATGGAAATACTGAGTTTAGAGAGGTTCTGTCTGGATTAGGAAAAGAGGACCAGACTTCACATTGATATTTAAGTGAATGATAAATTTATGATCAGCAGAGAATACAGGTCAAAGCCAACACATCTGAATTTAGTGAGGAAAGAAAAGCATTTAAGCCAGAACAGCAGAAAAAGTGATATTTGTCATGGGCGTTCTCTGCTGTGGTCCCAGTGAAACGTAGCTCCTGGTATTCATGGCCTTATATAATGCCATCCCCAAGCATACCCTGCTTCTGACCTTCAGAGGACAGCAAGATCAAGGGGATGTCATATCTTTGATTAAGGAACAAAATACTGCTACTCTAGCAGACTGGGCTTATTGCCTTCTTGGCTTGCATACTTTGATGAATCCAGACACCATATCTGGAGACCAAAGTGACAGATTGCTAAGGATGGCCCTCAACAAACAGCCATGTAGGAGCTGGGTCCAGCAGCCTTACTAGAACTGAATTCTACTGACAGCCATTCCAGCCTAGAAACAGATTCTTCCCCACTTAGGCCTTCGGACCAAGTTCAGCTTCAGCCAACGTCTTGACTACATCCTTGTGGGAAACTAAGTAAAAGGTCCTGGTTAAGTCATGATCAGATTTCTGACTTGTAGTATATAAACAAGACATGCACGCTATCTTGATCTGCTGAAATTTGGGGCAATTTGTTATGCATCAATTAATCACTAATAATGATATTTAAGGCAATGTTAGAAAAGGAATATATGCAATGGAAGATTTTAATTTAAAAATTTTACATTTAAATTTTAAGGAATGACTAGAGAATCAGAAAGAGAAACAAGAAAACATAACAAGATAAAAAGTTCAAACAAGGGGTACATATAATATTGAGAAAAGCCAAGTGAATGAGAACTGAAATTTCAATAAGGAGGATATTTAATTTAACAAGGAGGCTATGTTTTCATCTTTTCACAATTCAAGGGAGTGGTGGTCTTAGCTGTGGGGAAGAACAAGTTTACAGTTAAGCAAGGAGCTGGAGAAACCCAGGATATGGAAACAGAAAATCACAGCAATTAAGGAGAGCTACCATTAGACGGTTGATTAAGATTGAAGGAGTTTATTTTAGAAACTCCAGGTGTTGAGTGTTTTGAGCGTATTTAATTGCAGGGGGTATTGCTAGAGAGAAAGTGAGGTGGAAACCATCAATGTAAAAAAGTTGCAAATGTTGGGGCAGAAGCAGTGGGTACAGGGGAAGGAAAGTCACGCAGAGCTCTAGGAAGAATGCACCGTGGGAAGTCCCAAAGTGAGACGTGGCCGAGTCCCCGGGGTGTGGCCCACGGAGACTCCCTTTGCCTTGGTAATATCCCTGCTGTGCCGGCCTGACCCCAGAGCACAGGGCGGGGCAGGCTGGAGGGGGGCACAGTATGATCCCCGTGTTGATGCCGAGAAACGGGTTGGCACCTGTCTGTGTGGACATGGCCCTTCAGGTGCTTTGTGAATCCTTGGTTGTCCTCTTTGCTCTTAATGGTTGTTCTGTATGTTCCACTTTTATTTGTTTATTTTTCTGGCTATCCTCAGGTCTTTAGGCTGGACTGCCCAACCATGATTGCTAGAAAATAAATTGTTTTCATAACATATAGGCTGTTTAAAAATTGTTGCCATTACATATTAGAATTTTTAAAATACACATGCTCTCAATCTATGTTTGTGATAAAACTGGTTTCCCAGTTTCTAGTATTTTTCCATCAGCAGTTACAAAATGAGATTTAAAATAATAAACCCTGAGGAAATTATAATTTACCAGGCTGGTTATGTTTTGCACGTAACACTTTTCAGATATAGGTATTTATTTATATGGCTGACAACCACCTTTCTTAAACTTTGAGATGGATGTCACGAGGGGTCATGGACACGCGTGGCCCACAGGCCCTTCGCTCTTTCCCATCAAGTTGATTTTTCTAAACCCGCAGTGTGATATTCTAGCACTTAATTTCAGAATGCAGCTTAAATCACAGAAGCCATAATATGTCAAATGATCCCACACTCGCAGGGGGAAAACAGTAAGTAATGAAAAAGCTATGATTGCTTTTCTGTCCCTCCAAATGACAGTTATCACCTCAATGACCTGCTCCGGGCATACCGGTCTAAACCTGACACACTAAGGGATAACGTCATCTAACAGAGTGGTTACAAAAATCAATACAAAACCCATTTCAGAGATACTCTGTGTATGAATCCTGGTGTAATGTTCATTTATTGAATAGGCCTGGGGAAAAAACACAACAACTTCTCTGATATATATGCTTTACCTCTCAAGCAAAGGAATTCTGTAGGTAAGCAATAATTGTATTTTTCAATCTATTACTTAGACTTGCCACAGCTCAGGCTGGAATCTAATATATGGGTGATGGGTGTAACTCAATTATGGGGCCGCCACTGAGCGATCGTGTATTCAGAGTCAAGGAACAGAGCAGGACAGCTCTCTGTGCACCCCGGATGAATGGGTGTGTGTGCGGGCACGTGTGGGGACCCTCTCCTGTATAAGCTCACCTTGCCTTGTTGACTGCTAAGAAGTCTGAACCAGGCCAGGCACTTCCCCGGGGACTCCGCCCTTACCCGCTCCTTCCGTGCTAGGTGCACAATGGGAAAGAAGAGCGTTCCTTTGAATAAACAGACGCACAGTTGCTAAACTGGTTGGGCTCCTCCTCTTCAATGTTGGAGGCTGAACAAGCCCTGGGCACCATGGTGCACCCCCACATGCCTGTCTGCGAGTCGACAGCTGGACAGAGCCCTGGGGTTGGTGAATCTGGGTGCAGCCAAAGAGACAGTTCTTACAAAAAACAAAAGGTAAAGAAGGCACGTGGTGAGGACGCCCCTTGCAAGGAAATATTCCAACAGCTGGTAGAAAGATTTTAGCTCAAACGAATGCCACTCCTGGGAAATGCTAATGACACTCAATTAAATCAACCTGCACACCGGAAGTCCAATCATCTTAACCTTCACACTTTATGACCATCACACTGTTTCATTACCTGGACATTCTGATTCTAAATGAAAAGCCATCACGACATTCTTCAAATCACAGAATATTAAAACAAGCACTGTATGGTCAGACTAATGCATTTTCAGATTCTTTCTGCGAACTTCCTATGGCTAATATTCATCGACAATGCTGCTTTTTAAGCCCAGTAATGAACTGGATTTCAGGTATTCTCTACTCCACCATAATTTTCCAAACAAGTATTTGAAATGACCTAGAAAGTCTGATTATGCAGCTCACACCAGCCTGTTCAACAGGTTCTAAAATTTGGCAGATATTTTGGCTTCTGTCCAAACATTTATATGCCTACTTGTACCAAATGCCACATTCAAATATCTTATGTTACTTTAATCAGGATATGTGAGATGACATTAGCAATGCACGGCCACAAATATTTATGTTTGTATTGAATATAAGGAGATGAGAGAGCATGATCTTATTCTTACAGCGAGCCAATTTCCTATTATTACATAATCTGGAATATTAAGACAACTATTTCTGAAGCTTCTGAGTTGTTTCTTCATTTCCTGAAGATTGACTTTTGTACCATTATTCTTTTAGTGTCTATACTTGAGAGGTCAAGTACCCAGATTCTGTCCCTAGATCACTGAGGCTCAATTCCTGAATTCACACGACCTGAATGTCTTGGGAAAATCACCCCACCCCTCCACACATTAGTGTTCTTTCTTGTGAAATGGGAGTAAAAATAGTATGTAACTCACACAGTTGATGTGAGCCTTGAATGAGCTGGCTAACGTGAACACTAAGATTAGCGTCTCCTGTGATGTTTTATATTTTATGCTTTAGGTATTTCCTTTAAACCTCAAATCCATTTTGAGTTGCTTTTTGTATATGGTGTGAGAGAAGGATCCAATTTTACTCTTATGCATGTGAATATCCAGTTTCCCAGCACCACTTATTGAATAGACTAGCTTTTCCCCATTGTGTGTTCTTGGCACCCTTGTGTAAGATCATACGACTCCAAATGTATGGACTTATTTCTGGACTCTGTTCAGTTTCACTGGTCTGTATGTCTATTTTTATGCTGGTACCATACAAAGCTGCCATATGAAATAATTGTGATACCCTTAGCTTTGTTCTTCTTGCTCAAAATCCAAAGTTCTTTTGTGGTTCCACATGACATTTTTTTTCCTGTTTCTGTCAAGAATGCCATTGGAATTTTGAAAGGGGCTTCATTTCATCTATCGATCACTTTGGGTAGTATGGACATTCTAACAATATTTATTCTTCTGTTCCATGAACCCAAGATGTGTTTCCATTTTATCTGTGTCTTTTAAAATTCCCCTTATCAATGTTTTGTAATTATCAGTGAATAAGTCTCTGACCTCTTTGGTTAAGTTTATTCCTAACATTTTATTCTTTCTTTTTGTTGCTGTTGTAGATAAAATTAGGGAAAATCACCATACCCCTCCACACTTTAGTTTTCTTTCTTGTGATTTGGACAATGACTGTTTTGGATATGACACCAAAATCCTGGGCAATAAAAGCAAAAACAGGTAAGTGGAATTATATAAGACTAAAAATCATCTGCAAAACCAGGGAAACAACAGAGTGAAAGGCAGCCTACTGAGAGGAGGGAAATAATTGCAAGTAATAAATATGATAGGGAGTTACTATGCAAAAAATATAAAGAACTGAACTATTTAGGTGCAAAACACAAAATAAAACAAAGCAAATAACCTGATTAAAAATGAGCTAAAGGCCTGAATAGGCATTTGTTACTGGAAGACATACAAAAGGCCGAGAGATATGTAGAAAAGCTCTCCACATCACACATCATCAGGGAATTCAGACCAAAACCACAGTGAGATATCACCTCATTATGTTAGAATGGTTATTACCAAAATGACAAGAGCTAAGGAGTGTTGGTGAGGGTGTGGTGACAGGGAGCCCTTGCACACCAGCGCTGGGAATGTATATTGGTGCAGCCATCATGAAAAGGAGCATGGGAGTTCTGCACAAAGTTAAAAATTGATCCACCTTATGATCTCGAAATCTCGCAATTTCTGGGTCTATATCCAAGGGAAATGGAATCAGGGTCATGAAGAGATGTCTGCCGCCCATGCTCATTGAAGCATGGTTCACAACAGCCGTTCTGTGGAAACAATCTAAATGTCTGTGGATGGATGATACGTGGATAAAGAAAATGTGGCATATATGTAAAATGAAACATTATTCAACCTTAACCAAGAAGGAAATCCTGCCTTTGTAACAACATGGATGAAGCCGGAGGATATCTTGCTAAGTGAAATAAGCCGAATACAGAAGGACAAACATGGCAGGATTCATATGCTACCCTGAAGTGTGCTGACCACACACACACACACGGCAGAGGTGAGGGCTGTGTAATTAACTTGACTGTGGTGGTCATTTCACAATGTTTGTCAATTATACCTTGATAATGCCAAAAATAAATACAATTTATAACAAGATCAGTACGTCCAGCTGCATAGACATTGCTCTCTCAGAGAAAGTGCTACCTATTTAGACCTTACAGGCTTTCTCTTAAAAAAAATTCCATTTCCTGGACCTTCATCTTGTGGGTCCACCTCCTGGTATGTGTGAAGGCCTGCTGTAACCCTCACAGCCCCGGCCAGGAGGGCAAGGTAGGCTGAGTTAGAGTGAGCAGCCCAGAGTGGAGGCGGCTGACTTCCTCAGGGACCACACTGGCCGACTCCAGAGATGGCTTCAGCGGTGCTGCAGTCCGGGCCTCATTTACTGTACCTTCTATTACACTCCCTTTTGGCCTCCAGAGGATGGGTAATAAAACCCTTAATAACTGAACAGAGCAACTGCCCCGTGTAGCTGGAGTTCCACACTGCTCACACCATTATAATGACAATTGCTCATGTACTATTTGATAAAGTGCATTTTATAAGTTTCATGAAGCAAATTAGAGGAGAATGGGTTACTCAAAGTTGATGAAGAATAGAATGTGGGCTAACCTTGTTACATTCAGAATATTCTAATTGCTTATGTATTTTGTCTTTAAAGCTACATGAAATATGGTCTGGGGTCATTTGTTTTTACAATGCAGAATTATCTTTGGAAATGGAAGTCAACAGAAGCAATTTAGGTTGCACTGTAAAGTTCACCACATCATATAGGATGAACAGTTGAACCAAATGAACATTTTATGATACGTTGCAAACCCTTCTGTAATAGAAGTAAGTGAATAATGTATGAAGATACTGCCAACCTGTTTGAACACCCAGGTGACACTATCTCTGGAGTACAGTCATAATTGTAAAAAAAAGCCTACACTGCCGTTCATTCCACAGTTACTGTGCTGTGATTTAATAGGGAAAATGGGAAGATCCCAGGAGCTAGAAGGCAGTGGACCTTTCTAAGGCAATACACTCACACCAAAGAATGTAAGTAGGCAATTGACTCAGTTTTTATATTAACAGGTAAACAGCCAGAGGTTATCCACTGATGTTCATCAGCAATAAGATCATTGATGATTGGTTACTTAAACATTTGATTTAAAAAAGTGAAATTTTGTTTAATTCAAAATTGTTTTTCTCCTTAAGACGCATTAAATGCTCGAAATGATGTTTATTAACAGCAATATTTGTTCCTTCTGTGACTATTTGTTCCCTGAAAAAATTTTTGGTTTAAAATGAACATGATTATTTTTAAAAAATCAGAGTGGAGAGAGTTAGCCAGAGGAAGCACCGGTGTGACGGCTGGGCCTCACTTGTTCCAAAATGCTGACTCTCTGGTTATGCACCCTTCAGATCATTAGATCCCACTCATCGCTTATCACAAAGTCGGGTCCTGCTGCAGCACTGGAAGGAGACAAACATCACCTTCCAAGTAGTGGTCTGTGCTATTATTTACCTAGCAATTCAAGCACTGCATGCTTCAGCTAGAGATTCTTTAAAGAGGTGTTTAAACACTCATGTTGTAAATGCAGTAAAGGAGGCTTGGCGAGCAGTCAGTGTGGTATGGTATTTAAGATGGGTTTATTGCAACAACACTGTTTAGGCATGGGGTCCCCAGCACCATGTCACCCACACGGTGGCCAGGCACCTGGTATCCATGTGCCTCTGTGCAGCTGGGCCTTCCCTCCCATATTTAGAGTGCATTTTGCTTTTCTTCATACATCATGATTGTTTTTCACCCCATGTAGTTACTGGCTTTAACAGAAGGGAAGTGAGGGATGTTTTAAAGGCTCCAGCAACATCAGCTCGCGTGCTCTGCACACACTCAGAAAGTTGTGCTAGGGGCACAGACAAGTCGGGTTACCTGGCCAGCACCTGAGATTTGGAAAAGCCCTAGAGAGATGCTGCCAAGAGCTCCACCTGTGCCTCCTTTGCGAAGCATGACTGGACTACCAGGCCTCCCCCGCACCTGACCCCTGGGGACTGCATGAAGATAAGGAAAATAAACTTTTATTTTGCCATGCTGCTTACAGAGAAAAATCCATGAACAAGAATGCCGTCCGGCTGAAGGTGCAGACACACAAACCTGTCATTTGAAGATTTGCCTGCTCTCTCTACAGCCAAGAATGGCCAGTGAGAGGAAGGTTTTCTTCCTTTATATGACACGCAGATGCACTGTTTACGGTGATTGACACTGGTCCCTGGGAAATGGGAGTATGTGCATAGACACTCTATTCACAGATCTTTATTCTTGAACTTAGTTGATCAAGAAAGAGGCAGAAGGCTCGCCGCGCATCCCACTGCACCCTTTGAATATCGTGCTGTGTGTGTAAGTTCACACTCCGCTGGAAGCTTCTCCTGTTAGCTCACTCTGGCTTGTCAGCCCTGGAACGAGTTAGACTTTAGGAAAAGCGAGCTGTATTCTTCCTCACCTCAGTACCACGCCCACCCAACGGCCCAACCGGTGTTCTGGGACCCTCGTTAATACTCCTCCATCCCCCGTCTTCAGGCCCATTACTCGCTCCAGGGAGTCTCCCTCAGACAACATGTTACTAGATTCAAAGTTATTCCATAGCCGATTAAACAGTTAGCTCCCAGGGACCTTCAGTAGCGGAGCTAGAACAAAAGATCATACTTTAAGAACAAGTCCCTTTGCTAGAAGGTGAAGCATTTTCCTATGAAGGTTTAAAAAAATGAGGCTTCAGTCAGGAAGAGTCAAGACTGGAGACCAGGCCCGCTCCAGCGGCGGGCATAATGACGATCATATCTACAGACAGTTTTAAATTCCAGAGACCTACACAGACTGCAGCAACTCCAGCCAGTCACTCTCGGGATGGCTGCAGATTCTTGTCACCCATCATCCCTTATAGATGCTGCTCCAAGGAACTAAGGCGAGTGCTTAGAGTCAGGTGCCCTGCTGAATGCCCTCCCTCCATGTCAGGGCAAGTCAGAAGCAGGCCGTCAAGGAGGTGGCTGCCAGGAGTTCCTGGTGGGGATGAGCAGCTGCAAGTGTTCAGGAGTGTGCGCCCTGTGCAGAGTGGCGGACACATGATTTGGGAGAGAGCTGAGACAGCCTCCGGCACACACATGCTAATGCACACACACGTGCATGCACACACATGTACACACGCGCATGCACACATGTGTACACACATGTGCACATGCACACACTGTCAGGGAATACATGCTTTGTGCACAATGGGCAGGCAAATTTTGGTGTTACCGATGTTTTAGGGGGAGTCAGACTGTGTATTTGAAGGTTGTATTTGCATCTGGTGGTTGACAATAGACTACAGCACCTGATGAGGGGCTGGGCGATGTCTGTTTCTTCTGCTGTGGTGCTGATAGAGCCACTGCTTTTGCCACCTTTGAATCCAAATTATCATGTCCTTTCCCATTAAGTCAAAGAAGGGCCTGGAAAGGGAGGCACCTGAGGCACAGGGCAAGCTGATGAGGATGCCATAGGGAGCAGCATTGTTCCCGGCTCTCACTGTTCCTGTAACTTGCTGTAGTTTTAATCTTGATATCCCTTGGGTTTTATACTTCTGATCCTTGGAAATAGTTTAGAATAGTCAAGAGAGGTGGTGGATTTTAGCCTTACTTAAACTTAGCCACCCAATTGCCCTCTGAGCTTGTGTTTTTATCCACCTGATTGAAAGGCGATGAGCACAGGGAAGGGCTTGATTGTCCTTAAAATTATCAGGGATGCTGGGGTTGATCAGAAGCTACCTGGGGTAACAGGGACACCCCCACCACAAGGGTGGTGTGTGCCAGGCCACGCCAGGCCACCTGTGCTCACCCTCCACCCCTGTGAAGGCAGGGCCTGCTTCAATAATCACACTGAAAGCAGTTTGATCTTCTGTGTTATTTATTTCCCTCAGAGTGAGTCTCAGATTGTCACTTAGTATTATTTCATTGTGACTTACAGTGAGTCAAGCCAATGAAATGAAAAGTCTCCAGAATACTGTTTGTTAGAGGTTTTATTTATTTGTGAAGTTTTAATCAATGATTCTATTTGTTACTGAGGAGAAAAAAAACAAAACAGACCATAGATTACAGGGGAAAAATCTACTTCATTCTTCTAGGTTGCTGTTTTATCTACTTTTGGAAGCTATTTTAAAATGTAGGGAGTTGATTTACATTTGCAGGGGAACACCCATGTTGGAAAACACATCTGTATTTTTAAATTTGCTTTTGCCTTACGAGTGACACTGTGTGTGTGTGTGTGTGTGTGTGTGTGTCTATGTGCGTGTGGTACAGAAAAAAGCCTTAAAATTCCCCAGTTCACAGAGCAGGGCTGTCATCCACGTCAGATGCTAACAGACCTTCCAGTACACCGTTAGGATTGGGACAGCATGATTTGACCCACATCTCAATCCATGAGACCAGAATCCATTTAAAAAACCTGTGAAGAGAAAGACCCAGTGTGATAACACGATTCATGAGAGTTTCCAAATGGAAAGACATAAGCAGAAAATATGAGTAAGACAAATGATAAAGGTGTAACTCACTTTGATTCATGAACAATGTCATACTAATATTCCAGAAAACACACATATCGCACACAAGGAATGGAGCCCAAGACAGGGCCCAAGATGTCATTTGTTAGCATAGACTTTGTTAAGACAACAAGATCTCCATATTTCTACCCCAATCCCACTGGGAGTCTTCCGTCCGCAGAATGATCCTAATTGAATTTTCTCGGCCTAAATGGAGTTGCCCTGATGTGAACTTGCTTTGAGCATGATGACAGGGTGGGACGTCTCAGAGCACCAGTTCCCTGTGACCCTGGCCCTCCTTCTATTACCTCCATTATCTAAACAAATAACCTTGGACAAATCAATTTACATTAATCCAACCTTGTGGTATACGACTCCCTACTCTCCTTCAAAATGTCTCAATCAAGATTCAAATGAATTTGCTTCAATATTTAGCTGTGAAAGAACTTAATCTCACTGCTTAAAACTCAAGTCCATTGAATATTACCTTCTTTCTAAATTAAAAAAAAAAGAGTTAGAAACCTAAATGGAAAAGAATAGAGGTCGTATGAAATTATAGCTTTTTTATATCACAAAGAATAGAATTCAGAATGTCTCCAGGACTTAGGAAAAAAATGAAGGAGTAAGACAACAGTCTGAATTGGTCATAGGTATTCTTTCTCTGCTAATAAAAGTAGCCCTTTAGTATACAGGTATTTTCCTTGCATTTTCCAATGCTCAAAGCTTATAGTATTAGTATTTAAACAATTCATAGAGTATTTGGACATGCAGGAGATTATTACTGCTCAGAAGCAGGCACTCTTCCTGCCCCCCAGCCGCCGTGCTCCAGTTACCCTGAGATGTGTCCTATCCTTCACGTCGGCTTAACACGAAGGATGGTTTGGGGGGCCTGATCCAGTGGACAGAGGACACCTCTCCTCCCCTTGGCTTGGTTCCCAGCCAGGTGACTTGCTGAGTCAATGGGTTGTTATCAAAGGCCGTGCAGGGAGATGTCATTGCCCCAAGAAGAGCATCCCCTGGGTATTTAGCATGCTTTGGCCCATGCCCAGGATGAACACTCTGGAGCAGACTTGAGCCAGACCAGCTGGGATGTGCCAGGTCCTGCTGAGCTGAGGAGGTACAGTCAGCTGAGCCCAGCCCGTAGCACATGGATCATCGATTATCACTTAAGCTAGTGGTGTGTGTGTGAGGGGGTGTTACAGAGAAACCCATTTGCTATGCACCAATGATCAGCCCCATTTTCTTGATGTAGTGGGTCTCAACTGTGTATCCTGGTATCCACCCCACTGGTTTACATCCATCCTCACCATGTACAGGGATTCATGGAAAGGAACTGGATTAGAAGTTCAGACTGGAACAAACAATACAACTTCCAGAAAAGAAAAAAAGATTGGGGGGATATTGTTCATATTCATTACACTTTTACTAGGTGTTGGCTAGAGTAATAAATCTCACATCGGGTAGACAGATAATGCTTGTTACTCTTGCAGGCAGCTGCCAGGCCTGTGGCCCCATGGCTCCAGGTCAGGGATGCCTAGCTTCCAGTAGGTGGGTGTCCAGTCTTGACTTACCTGTTTCTTCAGTGGGGGGGTTCTCTTATCATCTTGTCATACCAGGTGACACATACATACCTCCACTCGAAAGTCAGTGAGTACAAACCTAGGTAGAAAAAAGGTAATATGCCACCCATGGGCCTTGTTTCTAAAGAGTATTCACAGTCTAATAAAGATAATCTGGACAGAGAGACAATTAACTGTGATTTAAATGAGAAATATGTACCACAACAAAAAGACAGTAATGATAGCAAGGTAATTGCTATAGGCTTATTATATATCAGGTGACTCCTTAAATATTTAATTTATCCTTCCTTAATTATTGTAAGAACTGTCTATATTAGATATTATTATATGCAGTTAACAAGGTGAGAAAATAAAAGCACATAGAATTTAAGCAACCGGCTCCTGCTAACTGCTAGATGCATATGGGGTTCTGCACCATGACCTCTCTGACCACGCGGGCCTTCTTTACCGTCTGCATCATTTTGTCCCTGTGGTTCCACTCTCGGGTGGGGAAAAAAACGAGAAGGCACCACTTGCACCCAGCCTGGTGAGCCCAAGTGGAACTATAGCCAGTGGTCCGTGGAGCCGATCTCAGGAGAATGGTCTAAAATTTGACGAAAAGAGATGGAAAGAGGAAGAGATTAATTACACTAGTTCATTAGAAACATTCAGTTGATAATAGCTTCAGGGAAAAATAAGGCACTAGGATTGGACTAGGAACAAAGGAGATTTTTATCAGGGAGGTGGGAAGCAGCACAAGTGAGTTTTGATCTTTTCCTACATTCCTCAGGCCAGCCCCGATACCACGATTCAGCTGCATGTGCCTTGAACAAGGTGTTGCTCCACCTGTAAGCGGTAGTTTTCATGTTTAATATTTTAAATTTCCTTCAAAAATGTGGAGGTTTTATGTGTTCAAGCCCCATCTATTAATTTTAAAAAAATTTCAACTTATACTTTGTTTAGTAGTATTTTATGATTTTAAGAACAGTGACACTAGGAAGAAATTTCACTGGAAATACGGAATCTTTTCCAAGTCTCTAGGTAAGTGGGTGTGATGACTATTTTCATGTTTATTACCCATTACATGTAAACTGCAATGGAATGTGGCTCCTGAAGAACAAAGTTTACCTTGGTGACTCCCCAAGAATTTGGAGAGCCCTGTGCCCTTTTGCTCCCATGTTGATTTCTGTGAGCAAAGTGCTCAGGAAGGTGTGACCAAGCACGTGTCTTAGCTCCATGGAAGAAGAAGGAAGGAGAGCCTGCTTTTATACCAACGTCCCATTCTTCAAAACCACCTGTGTGCTCTTACCTCTACAATAAATTTCCAGAACTATTTAAAACCAGGAGTTGGCTACTGCCTGGAGTGATACTGAGGCCAAGTTTCAACCATGGAGTGTGGCCCGGGAGGGATGGGTGTGCACACCAGGCCACTGCCTCGGGTGGGAGGGTCAAGCAGCCCAGGTGGTGTCAAGCAGCCCGTGGGTGGTGGGGCTGGGCTTGAACTGGGTCAGAAGGAGCAGTCATGGACACAGGGACTGGAGGTACCATCAGCCAGGAGGGAGGGAGACAGTACTTCCTACCATGCTTGGAAGCCTGGGAGGACTTTGGACAATGCGTGGAGGGAAAAATATCTGAAAAGACATTTGTGCACTGGTTGAATGAAAGGAGGAAGAGGTCAGATGGGCAGAGCTGTGGCTATTGGGCTGGGACTGATCTGGGAGCAGCTAAGGACTCAGGGTCAGGCCAGAGCCAGGGTGGGATCTGTCCCAGGAGCCGAAGTGCAAGCTGCCTCTGGCCTGGACAGGCCAAGGGCTGGGGAGAGGGCAGGTGACCAGCGGGCAGCCCCGTGCAGACATCTGTATCCCCTGGAGGAGGACCAGCAGGGCGCACTGGCGAAATGCTTAACAACACCACAAAAAAATGAGTATCAGCTTTTTTGACTCTATTTTTCAATTGGTACGGTGAACACATTCTGATAGCAGTGCTATCAAACCCACAGCAAAGCCAACCTTACCAATTCTATTTCAAATGGAAATTGAATGATATCAGTAACCAGAGGATTAACTTCTTTGGCACAATCACACAAGACAAGCCACACATCTTAGAGGGGAAGGACTTTTCTCCTTGCCTCAAAATAAGGGCATAAGATAAACTCCAATTGAACACTTCTGCATATTAACACATAGGATAAGAGAAAAGGAATGTACACGCTTCTTTCTTCTGAGACATGCAAAACACTTCACAGGAATTCGACTTCCCTTTATCCTCCCAAAAAACCTTCTAAGTAGGCAAATTAGGTTACTTCTGAGGAGCTCTGTGAATTTTGAACGTGTGATCATTTTATCCTCTCAACAGCACTGTCCAAGTAGCAGCAGAGCACAGACAACACAGGCAGGTTTTGTCCCCCTTTGACAGAGATGGGATTCAGGGAAAGGCATTGCTTGTGAAGTTCCAGCACTTTACATATTAACCAGGAGGGATCTCAGAATTAGGAAAGAGATTTCTGACTACACGTTCAGGCCAAAGGGACTCTCATCGATATCACTTCAAGTTAATTTGTAAGAAGCCACTGTGAAATACTAAGAGGCCATCTTGATGCTGGACAATATTTAACAGCATGAGCATAATGAACAAAACCTGCCTTACTGTCCAATAGTTTGAACGTGTTCTTGAGTTCTCATGTTTCAGTCACTGGTTGCAGATGAATTGTGCCTTTATTATAATAGAACTATTAAAAATGATCCACCATGTATAATTTCTAGAAGTGTTTCCCTATTGTATATTAAAACAAAACATGGAAATGAGAAAATATCTGTGATTTTAGTACAAGAAAAAAACTAATTTTCCCTCTTTTCTTCCTTGGTCATTGGATTATAAAAATCAAAATTTCATCGGAGTCTTCCAACATAGAATTTTTTAAACCTATTTTTCAACTTCAAAGTAAGATTTGCTCTCCTTTTGTCAGTTTGTCCCCCATTACCACTTCACAGGCAATCAGACCGTGTTTTCCTGCTTGCAAACATCTGCGGGTCACAGCCTCTCCCCTCCGGCCCCCGCAGAGCCATCCGCCTGTCCCCATCACAGTGGTCCATCTTTGCGTTTGGTGTGCTCCTTCAGACTGGGGAGGTCTTTTCCACGCAGGACACTGTGGAACCACCAAGATCCTTGTGGTGCCAGCCGAGCTTTGGGGAGCAGTGAGGGCAGCCCACACACGAGTTCCCTGTGACCACTGAAGCGAGTCTCCAAAACCAGATGGCGTAAAGCAAAGAGGTTCACTCTCAGTCTGCTAGAGACCAGAAGACTGAAATCAGGGCCCACACACAGGGATGTTTCTCTGGAAGCTGAGGGAATCTGCCCCACGCCTCTTCTGGCTTCCAGAGGCTTCCAGCCACCCAGGCTTGCCCTGCATCCCGGAGTCTGCACGGCATTTCCCGGGGTTCCTGCAGGCCTTATGGGTCCTTTTTAGAAGGACACAAGTCTTTGGATGTAGGGCCTACCCTAACCCAAGACCTCATCTTAACTAGACGACATCTTCAAAGACCATATTTCCAGATAAGGTCCCATTCACAGAAGATAGAGCTTCAACATTTCCCTTTGTGGAGCCCCAGTCAACCCACCACAGAAAGAATGACAAAAACCAGCCCATTTGCCAAGAAAAATTATCTGATGACTCCACAGAGCCCAGGGATCTGAGGCTGAAGATAGCCAGCCTCACTCTGTGATCCTGCTAGTGCTGTCAGAGCTTGGGAAGGGAAGGTGTGCCTGCCATGCCCTGCCTCACTCGCTCCGAGAATCTGGGGATGTGGCCTCGTTGGGGAGAGCATACAGCCCTGAAAAGGCAGGTTAAAGGGATTCTCTCAGCCACCACCCCTGCTCTGGTTTGGGTTGCATTTTGGTTTTAATAAATTATCAAGCATTATTTTCAACTAAGTATTAACATAATGTAGCAGATCACTCTTTATTCTTCTTCTAAAAAAATCAATAAATGGTTTTTGGACATCAGCAAAACGAACATCTTGAAACTGAGGTCCTGTCTTTACGATGCAATGGCTGCCTTCCACGTCTGTCCCCCAGCAAGCTTAGCAGAGTCTCCCTTAGGCAGAACTTCAGAGCTGTGGGGTGCATGGGCTATGCATGTTCAGCACATGGTGGGCAGTCCTGTCTCGTGTCCTTGGGGCCATTGTACATCCTTGTCTTCTCCCCACGTTTCTTGGACTCCCATCCTCACTGTCCCTTGGTTACCATCTGGCAATAGAGACTCCAGCAACTTATGCCAATGTCTTATTTTTTCTCTCTGCTTTAGTTTCAATGGTTTGTATTATTGTTTGTTAGATTAATTGCAAAATTTAAAACACAAATATGTCACTAGCATTAAAATAATTTTGCATGCAAATAGATATCTGCTTAGTTCTTTGTACAATCCACTACCTCTTGGTGCAGTAATCTTTTTATTTACATGAATCTGCTATTTCTGTGGCAATAACAGCTTCATATCTTAGTTGTGACAAATTTTTGAATGTGAAGTATTGCTTATATTTTCACATTTCCCTTTTTACCCATCCAAATTGAACAGATTTTTTTTTGCTGTCTTCTTTCTTTCTAAAAAATGTTTCTCATAACATGTATTCTGTTCCTTGGCAAACAACTTAGCAATCAGAATGCAGCAATAAAAAAACCGGACAGGGTGTAATTTTTAATGACAAATAATGTTAAATGTGTTCCCGATTTTCCCTCCAGGTTTTTGCTGAATACATAACCTTTGCATGAACTTACCTCATTAGTCTAATAGGAAAAATGTAGCTACTGCATATGTGGGATTGCAGGATCCTGCACTGTAGGGCACTCACTTCTCAAAGAGGGGAAGGAGCTACAGGTAATACAGCAGCGCCGCTGTCCACCCAGCTGCCCTGCATTGCGGGATGGGGCCAGCAGAGCTGTGGCTCAGCCCCGAGTGTGGCTGTCAGGCCTCCTTAATGCCGTTTCTCCTGCAAGCGGTCGGGTGCCCAAGAGGAAACAGAGGAACCTAACTTTGCTGGTAAATAAACATGCGATCATTAGACTTTCATCTTTTGAATGGAAAGCGGACAGATACCAGTGTAAATAATTTAGCTTAGAAACTATATTTAATATCTGCATTTTTTTACCCCCTGGGAGCCTGCTTGGGAAATGCTGCATCACGTTTCCCTGGGTTTGTCAGCATGTCACACTGATGCTTGCAGATGGTTCAAAGTCAAGCTGGACACTGCCCCATGAGGGGACCAGGTTTTCTCCTCTCCACCAGGTGCCCAGGCACTGTAAGCGTCCTCACTAATGGATGCAAAACCACGTGCACAGTGATGGAGGAAAGGTTCTGTTCCTCTGACTTGGCAGGTCAGCAAGCACATTTGGTACATTTCTAACTGCATCCTAGTCATGCCAGTGATGAAACAAGCTAAGAATTTAACATCTAAAGCTTTGAACCTCAACAAAAATGATACAAGAGGTGAATGAGGAGGAAGGGTATGTCCGCTTCCCATTTGAAAGAAGCAGATTCTGCTTATGATCTTATCTGACAGGATTGTGCAGCTGTTAAGTAAATTTTAAGAACCTCTACTTAGGGCTTCTTGTATTAATCAAGAAAAATATGTTCGAATTGGATAAAAATATGATTGCTGCCAAAATTGACAAGAACATCTGGAGAAGGTTTGAGTTCTCTCTTGAAGGCACATGGCTTCAATATTCACAGGCAGATGAACTTGAAGGAATCAAAGGGATGTAGAAAAATTAAAGGCAGCCCCACTGGGTCTTTTTTCTTGAACATGTTTAGATTGAGCACAGAATCTGTGAGGATAGAGACCGTGTCCTGTTTAGTTTGCAACCTGCAGTGCCTAACGTATGAAGCCACTCAGGTGGGACTCATCCGTGAGCATCTAAACTGATGGGATTCACAGGTCCCTAAGTTTCCAGAAGACTGTAAATAATGTGGAAACTGCAGCCTTCATCAGTTCTTTCCTTCAGCAAATATTCATTGAGCATCTACTGTGTGCTGGCCATTAGTCTAGCCTTTGGAGATAAAGTGATGGAGAAAAATAACAAAAACCCAAGCAAAAGGAAAGCAGAGCAAGACCCTCATGGAGCTTACCTGCTGGAGGAGAGCAGCGGAGAGTGAGCACAGCATGTCAGCAACATAATAGACACCATGCATTAGACAGTGTTAAGGGTTATAAGAAAAATTCAGCAGGGCTGATGCTAGGGATATTGGAACATAGAATGCAGTAAATAGTCTGAGAAGGAAAAGTTAAGATGAGATAGGGCCATTTGAGAAACTCCTGGCAAGTGCAAAGAAAGAGACCCTTTTGGGCAGAGGGGATGAAGCCCCCGGGCTCCGGTCAGGCTCACCTGCGGGGTCAGGATGTGCCAGGAGACAGGGGCACTTGTCACAGAGCCAGCAAGTGGGAAACTGAAGCTGGGAGACTAGGGGAAGGCCACATCCATCCCGGACATTTGATATCTCAGCCTCAGTGGGTCTAAACCCAAGCTCTTCCTCTTCCCCCAACACCTGCTCCCCACAGGCCTTCCAGGGCAGGTCCGTGGCAAGCTCACCCTGCCAGCTGCCCAGTCAAAGACCTGGGTGGCACCTTGTTTCCCTCACGCTTCTCTCTTATATAACCCATCTGCTGTTCTGTTGCACACCTTCAGCTGGCCTGGTCACTAGATGCACTAGAGCAGCTCCGCTGCATGGGTCTCCAGCTTGCTCTGGCCACCACCACCCACCCAAGCTGTCCCTTAGAGACTCCTCTCAGAGCACATTGCTTAAAAACATTAGCACATTTGCCTATAATTCTGACTCTCAAATAAAATAAAGATACTTTCAAAATATGAAAATTCGAAAGTAATATGACTTCATTTTACTTTACTTGACCCTTTCCAAAGAGGAGATAGCTCATACATAAATACCTGTGTTGTAACCTGAACCAACTACTTTGCACACTTAATCTCTGTCATCTACTCAGGAAGCATGCATGTGTGTGTATATGACATCATATAAAACTGTTAATCAGTGGTAGTTATTGCTATGAACACTATATTAACAGTTCTAGTTTTAGAAATAAAGATCACTAAAAATATCTGTGATCTGTTTAAGGATCCACCCATACATTTTCAAAAATGCTTCTATTACATTAAATTCCAGATAATCACTTTGTGCTAACAATTTTCTTTTGATACTCATCCCAATTTGAGGCTGGGAAAGGACTACCTGTCGGAGTTGATTTCTTGAGCAAAAATGCTAATTTTGCATTAACCTAGACATGCAAAGTGATTTGGTTTTGAGTGAGTGGAAAAGATGACCCTGACTGTCAGGGAGGTGGGCTGTCAGTGTCCTACCCAACCCAGGGCAGCCTTTTAAAGCCAGCACCAGGAGCAGATGGAAATTGACTTTCCTTTTGTTCATTATTTGCATCACGACCATCTTCTCACATGGCCAAATGACTTGTACCAAAATGAGTTCACAATTCCATTTCTTTGTTCTTCTTGTCTACTTCATTTTCTTCCATGTTGGTCAGGAAGGTGAAAGGAAAGGAGTGACACACAGCAGCAATTCACTGGAGAATTCCGCTTTATTAGGGAAAGGTGCTGGGTTATATAGGAAGGGGCATGGGGTGATTGTGGTGTCACTTCTATGGGGCTGGTGGCTATTGGCTAGGTGCTGGGATTAGGGGGGCGAGGGGTGATTGGGCTTCAGGTGGTGCCGGCGGAAACCGAGGACCCGGAAGAGAAGCAGGAGGTTCGCCAGGGAGTGAGGGCTTGAGGACTGGGAGGAAAGGGTTGATAGGACTCCCCACAGTAAGGACGAGTAGATGTGGACTTCTTCAGGTTGGAAATCAATGAAGGTTCTTTGTAACCATAGGTCGAGGACTTGTTGATTCTAATGGTGCCAGGAGGATACGGGTGCCAGAAGCCAGGCGTCTGCGGCCATTGTTTCCAGGAACAGTTTCCAGCGGAGAGAGGGGTCCATCTCAGCGTGTGGTGAGGAGGTTACGTGAGGGTGAGGGATCTTCTGTGGCTAAAAGCTGGTAGTTCCTGAGTAAAAGCTGATTGAAAGTTTGATTACAGATTTTACCAACTTGGGATTTGATAAACTTTACAAGGCAAGAAGAGACAGGCAAGGAGAATGATTATTATAGGGCCTGCAATGGGCCAAAGCCAGGTAAGGAAGGGGTTTGTTAGTATTGAAGAGAATGGGTTGGAGGAGTAATACTGTGGGTACCGGGAGTTACCCATGTAGTGAATGGTGCAAGACCAGTAGGGACATCCCTGTAGGTGTCTGGCCATCGCCTGCAACAGGCTTGTTTTTGGTCATAGAGGAAGCAGAGGTAGGGAGAATAAAGGTAGCTGCTAGTGAACACTTTGGTGGAGGGAGGAAAGTGGAGGTATAAAGGCTCAGAGCAGCCTTTCAGAGGGCAGTGTGATGTGGCAATGAGGGCAGTAACTTTTGTTTGATGCTGTGTGTAAGTCTGTCTGACTTTGAATCGCCATACAAAGGAGGCTGGGGTGGCGGGGAAGACAATAGGAATGAGGAAAAAAAGCGAGAGAGAGCGAGGGAGCAGTAAAGGAGGAAAAAGTCATGATTCGGGTATGGATGGCAAAGGGGGTGAACGGGATTTTGGAGGAAAGAGGACAGTAAAGTCAGGAGTCTGGAGGTAGGGAGAGTCTGTAAACTTTTGTAGATTAAGAGATCCTTTAGGTGATGTGGGGACAGAATGGTAAGGGGTGCCCCGAATGTTGGTTTATGAGCTTCCTTCTGCAAGAGCTGTCCAGCTGCTAATGCCCGTAGGCAGGGGGCCCATCCCCGAACTGTGGGGTCTAATTGCTTGGAAAGATAAGCTACTGGGGCAAAGGATGGGCCATAATGTTGGCCTAGGACTCCTAGAGCTTGACTGGACCTCTCATGAATGCATAATGAGATGGGCTTTGACAAATCAGGAAGATGGAGAGCTGGGGCTTCCACAAGGGCTCCACGGAACTTAATGAAGGAGTGTCGGGGTGAGGAGGATAATGGTTCTTCAGGGGGGCCCTTGCTGAGGTCGTATAGGGGTCTTGCCAACAGGGAGAAGTTAGGGATCTATGCTCTAAAATACCCAGCCAGGCCTAGAAAGGAAAGGATTTCTGTCTTGGTTTTGGGAATGGGCAGGTCAGAGAGGAGCCGTTTTCTGTCTAAGGTAATGGATTTTCTTTGTTGAAATTGAAGGAATCCAAGGTAAGTGACAGAAGGGGAAGAGATTTGAGCTTTGACGGGGGATACCCGGTAACCTCTGGAAGCTAGGAGGTTAAGTAGGGAGGCAGTGTCAAGTTGAGACTGTTCCCACGAGGGACTGCAGAGTAGAAGATCGTCCGCGTATTGTAATAAGGTGGACTCGGAGTGATCATGATGAAACTGTTTGAGGTCCTGAGCTAGGACCTGTCCAAAAATATGGAGACTATCTTGGAAGCCTTGTGGCAAAACTGTCCAAGTGAGTTGTTCAGAATGTCTTGTGTATGGGTCCGTCCAGGTGAAGGCGAAAAAATCTTGGGAGGAGGGGTCCAGAGGGATAGAAAAAAATGCGTCCTTGAGATCTAGGACTGAGAAGTGGGAGGCCGAGGCAGGGATCTGCGATAAAAGGGTGTATGGATTTGGGACTAAGGGATGGATAGGGACGATGGCCATGTTGATGAGGCGAAGGTCTTGGACGAGGCGGAAAGATCTGTTTGTTTTTTTAACAGCTAATATGGAGCTATTAAATGGGGAGTGCATGGGTCTAAGGTAATTTTTGTTTAAAAGATCTTGAATGATGGGTTGGAGGCCTATGAGGGCTGAAGTGGTTAGGGGGTATTGGGCCTGACAGATATACTGAGAGGGGTCACGTAATTTGATAGAGGCAGGGGGACATAGAGCCACAGAGGGGCTTGTAATGTCCCAAACTTTGGGATTTACAGGGTCTATGAGGGCGGAACTGGAGCTTTCATTGGGTAGAGGGGGGTTGTTGGCTGTGAGGGCCATCAGAAAGGGAGTACTGGGGGCTGTGGGAGTGGATATAGTTATGGAAACATGGAGGAGAGAAAGAATGTCCCGTCCTAGTAAAGGGATGGGACCCTGGGGCATAACCAGGAAGGAGTGGGAGAAAGGTATGGGATTGTCCTGGATTGTGCATAAAAGGGGGGGTTTTTAGTGGGACAATCTGTTTACCTCCTTCCCCGACTATAGGAGTAATGGCAGGCGTGGCAGGGCCCCGGTATTCTCGCAAGACTGAGAAGGTGGCTCCTGTATCTAGGAGGAAGGAGATGGGGCGACCGTCTACTATTAGAGTAACCCTGGGCTCCTGTTTGGTGATGGAAATGGTCGGGCGAGAAGCCCCCAGGCCCCGTCAATCTTCTTCTGCCAGCCCCACTACTGTGGGCTTAGGATGGGGGTTGTTCGTCCAGCCTCCCCTTTGGGTGGTTGGGCAATCAGACCTCCAGTGGACCTTTTTGTGGCATCTGGGGCATGGGGTGGTAGGAGATCTGGGGGAGGGGGCATGCCCTTGATCAATGTCCTTCTTTTCCGCACTTGAAACAAGCCCCTGGGGGGGGCTTGTTTGTAGAGGGGAGCCCAGGTTGTGGTTTTATCAGCTGGGCCAACATTTGGAAATTGGCCTGATCAGCCTTTTGTTTATGGCGTTCTTTCTCTTCCTCCCGGTTATGGAAGACTTTTAAGGCCACTGTTAGGATCTCAGTCTGTGGGGTAGCGGGGCCCTGTTCTAACTTTTTGAGTTTAGCTTTAATGTCGGGGTAGCTTTGAGCCAGGAAGTATGTCATAAGGACATGTCTCCCGTCAGGCGTTTCTGGGTCCAGGCTGGTATAGTGTAATAGGGCTTGAGTGAGTCTGTCTAAGAACTCAGAAGGAGTCTCCTCCCTCTTTTGAATTATGTCTTGGAGCTTTTGAAAATTGACTACTTTACGAGCTGCCTTTTTCAGACCTGCTATTAAGCAGGAGGCGAAAATATCTCAGTGTGGGTCTTGTTCGGGGACAGCGGTGGGGCCAGGGGGATAGGTGGGGTCAGTCCTGTGGGTTTCAGTGGCGTGCGTTTGGGCGAAGTCCCAAACTTGTCTACGCTCTTCAGGAAGGAGGGTATTGGCCAGGAGCATGAAAATGTCATGATGTGTAAGGCTGTATGACTGGAGGGTCCATTGAAACTCCCTGATATATGTCGTGGGATCAGTGGAAAAGGAACCTAGGCGTTTCTCAAGTTGGGCTAAATCTCCTAAGGAGAAAGGGACGTGAACGTGCACGATGCCTTCGGATCCTGCTACCTCCCGGAGGGGGGCGATAATTTTGGGAGGCCCTCGGGACCGAGTCCGAGGGGGACTGAAGGGTTCTGGCTCAGTCTGTGGGGGAGAAACAGATGATGGGGGCAAAGACGGAGGAGGCTCCTGGGACTTAGTTAGAGGGGGGCTGAAAGGCTCAGGCTTGATCTGCTGGGGGGTGAGGTGGGGGAGGAGATGGTAGTGGAGGAGGGGGGAGGGGCTGTTGTAGGAGAGGAGGGGGAAGGGAGTGAACGGGAGGCTTCTGCGGGGGAGAGACGGCTTGCAGGCTAGGAGAACTTGGGGGGAGGCGGGGGGGATGGGGAGGCGGAAAGCTTCGGTGTAGGGAATCTCCTTCCAGTTTTTCAGGCGCTGGCAGTAGTTAAAGAGATCGCGAGTGATGTTAGGATCAAGAGTTCCCCCTGCGGGCCATTGGTTGTTATTGTTTAGGGGGTATGTCGGCCAATCTTGGGAGCAGTATTTGCGGAGAAGTTTTGGTTTTATATCAGGCGTCAGGGAGAGGGTGGCTAGATGCTTGAGCAGGCATTCAAGAGGTGAACTTCCAGGGAGGGATGAGGAGGCTCCCGTGGCTAAAGGACAGAGTAGGAGACAAACAGGGGAAGACGAACGGTGATCCTCGGACTGGGAGCAGACCGCAAGGAGACAAAGGGCGTCCCCGATGATCCTTGGGGGTCTGCGGAAACTCGTATACGAGTCGGTTTCTTAGGAAGTGTGGGTCGTCACCCAGACTCTCTAAGAAGGCAGAGTGCCGGAGTCCGAGGGACCTAGTACTAGGAGTTTTTGGCGGAAGGAACGGAAGGAGTGGGGGGGGAAGGGAGCGTTCTCATCCGCAAAGGAGTCACCTCGTTTATGGCTGTCGGAGGAGGGGCCTGAGGGTCCGCTGCAGCCGTGAAGGCCTGAGGCGGGGAGAGTTCCCTCCTTGTCAGGGAAGAGTGGCCCGCTCCGGGGGAAAACTTACCCAAAGGCCAAAGAGGAGTGGTGAGTGTGAGGAACCAGCGCCGGAAAAAGAGGACGAGGGCAAGCTGCTGCTGGTGTCGGGGGAAGACAGGGCCCAGTTGGGGTATCCCGTCTCCCGGGTTTCATCACCAATGAAAGAAAAGGAGCGACACACAGCAGCAATTCACCGGAGAATTCCGCTTTATTAGGGAAAGGTGCTGGGTTATATAGGAAGGGGCATGAGCTGATTGAGGCATCACTTCTACGGGGCTGGTGGCTATTGGCTAGGTGCTGGGATTAGGGGGGCAAGGGGTCATTGGGCTTCAGGTGGCACAGGCGGGAACTGAGGACCCGGAAGAGAAGCAGGAGGTTCGCCATCTTATGGGTGGGGGCCCTTCAGAAGGTTGACCAGTTTGCAGTCCAACATGGCTATTCATTAACTTACCAGTAAAGAACAGGGTTCTATGGTTTGCTGCTTAGCCACATGAGCATCCCCTTCTGTTCGGGCATGCATCTGTTCAGAAAATGACTAAAAACTACCAAAGATGTCATTGAATGTAAAGATGAGTTATGTGATAACTGATTGATAAATTCTTTCAGTTAACTCATCTAGAGGTTTTTAAAAAATCACTTCAAAGTATATAGTATGGTGTAAAGCTGATTATTTAAAGAGAAAATACACACCATGTCTGCAAACTCCTTTCCCTGAGTTGGAAGGTAGAGGGCTGACCCCTGGGCCATCGCACACCTGGGCCAGGGCTCACCTGGCACAGAATGCACTGCAGTTGTATGTTAGACCCTGCTTTTCATGCCTAAATGTAGACGAGGGTCTGCTAGTCTTTCTCTTCTCACTCCCCTCACTGACCACGGCTTGATCTGCCCCTAACTAGTGCCATGTGACCCCATCCTGAGTCAGAGCTCAGAAACCACCTGTATGCTCATGACTTCCACTTTAGATTCCTAAATTCCAAGCTCATATCAAAACACCTTCACATTCACACTCACATGTCTCATGAGCACCCCGGACTTAGCCCTGAGTCCCTTAATTATCAGCTAAACCTCCACAAGGACCTTCAGCCCTGTTCCACCCAGACTCGTGGGGTAGGGCTGGCTGGGTGAGGAGTGAGTGAGTTCACTACAGAGCAAAGGCAGCGTGGATTTTCACAGGCTCAGAGAATCTCTGTCTTCACCCCATAGTGACCATCACCCCCAGACACCAAAATAAACCTAAAAGTAAGTATATTTTCTATGAAAATACATCTTTAAGAAAAAAATCAACCGCCCTTTACTCCTACTCAGCCGAGGAGGCTGGGACTCCCCAGTGTTCTCCAGAAGCTCAGTGTTGGTAAGACAGGTCTTCTATTTCAGAAAATATTAGGCAGTCTACTATTTCCAAAGGAAAATAAAAGTTAAAATAATATTTAACTATGGAGATGAAGAGTTTCTGGAATTAAATTAAGAGTTTTTACCTTTGTACACAACAGAAAATAATTACAAGGATATGTGTAATCTATATGTATACCTTAATTGTCAATCGTATCCATCAATAGCATAGGCCCTGGTCTCCCATGTGTATTTCTATTCTAATGGAGATAACGCGAACTCATTTAGCTAAAAGATCTCTTTAATTATCTCTACTGGAAAAACTTCAGCAAAAGGCAAAGTGCAAATGCTAGGCTAATTTATAGTGGTTGAGGAAAGTTTAATGCCTAAAAACAGTGAAATAAATTTAGATTTATTATGGGTAATAATAGCTAATCACAACCATTCCAATATATTCCATGATGGCATACCATTACATAAGCTACATTATATTTATTATGAACATCTGGCATACTGTACACTATTCAGATAACTTTAATTAAACCAGCCTCCAAGCTCCCATATAATGCGATGGCGTTTCTGAAGAGAATGGCCCAGAGCATTCATGAATGACTCAGCCATAGAGGTTGAGTCTCAACTTTGAGTTTAGTAACTATTCCCTTTACACAAGAAGAACTTAGGATAATAGGTTGCTAAACACCCTTAACTTCAGACCTGTTCTATAGACTCTAGTACATAGTTCTTAGTCGAGACACTTAAAAACCAGTGTGTTACAAAAATTCCGTTCACTACGTGTGGCTCCTTTAGGATTCTAACCACTTTGTGTGGCGCCACCCCTCTCCTTTCTCCACTAGCGGCTGTTGCCGTGAGGAGTGTGAGCAGGTGGGGAGGAGCTGCTACTGTGGGCCCCATCTTCCCGCTTCTGTCTGTCTGTCTGTGTGATGGAGGATGCACTGGAGGCTGGTGTGGAGGGAGGCCAGCAAGCAGGCACTGACCAAGATTTTGCTAAGCCACAAATATGTCCTGAATCCTTCTACATGCCTGACCCTCTTCAGGTGCTGGGTATTAAGTGATGAGCAAGACAGACAAAAATACCCTCCATATTGGAACTTACATTGATTGTAGTGGGGAGGAAAGCAAAATGAAAGGTCAGTCGGGATATTGGTCAGTGCCACGTGCCAAGTGGGGAAGGAGGGCTGGAAGGAGGGGCAGTGGAAAAGGGAGACTCAGGGGTCAGAAGAGGACATTTGAAAAGAACGTCTTTTCTCCAGAAGTAACATTACATGGAAATGAATATAAATTACGGGAAAGAGCAGAGCGCCTGGCCGACGTACACACAGACCCCAGAGCCTGGAGTCTTAGACTCCCAACATTCCTTGGATTCTGTTTATACAAAATGCAATTTGTAGATTAATGTTTTTCTCTTCAGCTGCATTTCCCCCAACAATTTTGGAAGAACAAACCTATTGGGAGAAATTGACAATGACATCCATCCTATTGATATAGCAATTAAGAAGATATTGAAAGATTCAGGGGAAAATAAAAGTATGAGTTCATGACAGAGACCATTGGTAACCCATGAACATGCAGCACTTTTATTTGTCTTTAGAGCAAAGCAAAATTATGGCTCACACCCTAAGGAAGAGGGCCAGAGAGCTGAAGTCAAAAGCTAGGGCAAAATTAGCTGATTTTTCATCAGAATGTGGAGGAGGAAATGGATCTATTTGTGTCTTATTTTTCTCCCTCCATATTTTGATAATAGCAATAGTAATTGCTATTAATAATAAACAAATAGATCCATTTCCTCAAGAATGTGGTTTGCTGTTAATATGTAGGAGAAATAAGATCTGATCTCTTACATTATTTTTTTCCGGAAAGAAGAGTAAAAAGAATTCAAGAATAAAATCAGTACCCTAACCCACACTGAGAATCCCAAGAGATCGATTGCCTTCATATTGAAAATTAAAATTGATGGCTGAACTAATATAATGGGTTTTCTCTTCAAACGTAGAGGTACAAAAAGAAATTAATATGGACAAGGATGTCATCAAAAGTAAGTAAATCACAGGATATATTGACTGATATTCTTATCACCTAATCACAGCAAACTTATAGAACAAAATTGGTAGGTAGCTTATTTTGGGGCAATTAGAAAATCGGCAGAAATCACCAGAGGCTGGTGTGGATTCCCTGGAACTGAGTCTGGTCCAAGGACTCGCACATGTTTCCACAAGGTCACTGGAGATAGGTCAGTAATGTCAAGCCAACAAATGTGGACTTTGAGAAAACATGTGACACAGACACTGATGACATCTTTTGGAAATGTATAAGGAGTAAAGGCCATAGAGTTGAGTTAGGAGAATTTGTTGCTTGTTACAAAACTGTTCTCAAAGACTATGGGTCGATCTACATGGATAGAGATGAGTAGCTGCTAAACAGCTACAAGGCTCTGCTTCTGACATAGTCACATTCACAAGTTCCTCCATGACTCAAAGGAACATCTTAAAGACACTTTAATTAAATGTGTATATTATCAAATCCAGAAAGATCAGAGAACCCAGCAGCTGATTCCAGCAGGAATTGTAACTTCTTGACAGGCTGGAAGCAGATTAAAGAGCAAGTAAAATACCCTGTAAATGAAATGAAATACCCTGTAAATGTGGAGACTCTTTTCACAGGGCCATGAATGGAGTGCATGGCTTTGTGAAGGAATGACGTATCCGGGGGGCAGGAGGAATAGAGGGGGGCGGGGGGGTTCAAAGACCTGTCCTGTCTTTAGAAGGATGGTTCGTGTTGAATAATGGTTGGAGACAAGGCTAGACAGTGGTTTGGGCCACGGAGAAAAGAGGGGAATTGAATATGCCAGGCAGCCCTCAATCCGGATAGACAGCAGGACACCATGGAGGTCTGCAGTGCGATGCGCATTTTCTTGCTTTTTCAGAGAAAGCTCAAGATCTCTCTCTTCTGGGAAAAAAAAAAAGCAGGAGCTGTTGCTTTTGTACATTGGTGATGAAAGGGGAACTGAAAACAGAGACAGACAGACAGACAAAGGAATTCTGTAGCCTGGTGGCACTGGCCGCAGCAGGCGTGGCCGCACTAGGTCTGACGGCCCCAGGCTGCCCCACGTGGGGCTTGGTGGGACTTTATCACAGCAGCTTCTGCAAAGGAAGGTCAAGAGGCCATTGAGACTCTGATGCTGTTTCTGCAGCGCGGCTCGCAACCCTGCACTTACCCACCTATTGTCCTGACAACACAGAAGAGCAAATGCTCAGGCCCCTCTGGTCTCCTCCACCAGCAGGTAGCCCTGCCACATGGACCTGAGATTATCTTTCTTTCCTCAGGCAATGCAGCCTAAACCTCTGGCAGCAAGTGGCTGTTGGAAATCAAGACACTGCCCTCCATGTGTCCTTTTGATGACAATCTACCCTTTCTGTGATGCTAAGGAGTCATGTTACTCCTTTTAAAAATAGTTCCTAGCCCTCCAGAGGCTTTAATTGTTATCTTCTTCCTGGACCTCCTCAAGGCACTTGCTGGTCCCCTGGAATGGGTGGGCTGACTCAGCTCCAGGGGCCAACCCCCCACCCCCTCCCAGGGCATGCTGTTCCTCATTTTGCCCTTGAAATGGAAGACAAGGCAGGAAGGATCTGGGCAGATCTCATCCAGTGCACGCTGGACAGAATCCAGACCTCTGCAGTGCAAAGGAGATACTGCACAGGCGGCTGGATCTGCGTGAGATGTGGAGAGGCCTCTGAGCTGGTTTCCACCTTGGCAGAAAGGCTACACCTCCCAGAACCCCGCATTCCCCATCGATCCATTTGCTGGAAGGTGACAGAAGCCCAGCTTGCTTTTCAGGCGTCAGCTGCTCCTCATTCACTGATGTCCTAGAGATCATGGAGGTGACTCTTGGAGGCATTTATTTCCTGACAAATGAGGCAAAATTCCCCCTGTGGCACAGGATGGCTTACTGTTCAACTCTGAATCAGAAGATGAATGAACAGTTATAAAGCCAGTGAAATCTTCATGTAAACAAATCAACTTTTTAATGGTGCTTTAGGTCAGGGATTTCTAATTTTTGCTCCTGGCAGCCTCTTCAGCGGGGAATTGGGCTGCCCTGCATTTCTACGTTATATAAATTTTAGTTGAAATTAATGATCTTATTTGCATTCGGGAAGCACAAGTGCACTACTCCAGGTTCAAAGAGACAGGAGCCCCTATGCTCATATTAACAGAATTTTAATACAAAAGCAAAATACGACCAGATTTATAATACAGAGTCTATGGTTTTAAGAATAGTTTAGATGTTTCTGGAAGGCAACCAGAAAAGTTGTTATATTGTTGGTGTTTTAATATTCGTTTAAGGCTTTAGTTTGTTTATGTACCAATAATTTGTTTACAAAAAGACGAGGAAAACCTGGGGGAAGCTTGGCCTGGGCGCAGCCAGGGAACGGGCCGGAGCCCTGGGCCCCAGCCGTCGCTGCTGCAGTGCTCTGAGAAGCTTTGCCGTGGACTCCACTGCGAGGTCGTTCTCTTGACCTCTGTGCAACCCTTCCTCAAATTCTCCCCATGGGCTCCCTTGGCAAGCTCTCCACTTTCTTCCGCTCCATGCTTTCCATTTGCTTCCCTCTCTCCTTGTTTTTGGACGTCCCAGGGCTTTAACTTCCACGCACACACCAGCTGTCCTGGTCTCCTGCTCTTGTTTGGGGATACCACCGTCTGTCTGACACATAATTAAGCTATCTAATTTCCAAAAGCTCTTTAATAGTTTCTTCAGAACTCCAGGTAGCCAACTGAACAAAGATGATGACCATTTGGGGGCTTATTTTGCAATAAAGGCAGTCTGTTTCTGTTCTTTGTTGCTCTGTGTTGGCTTAGCTAGACACCCAGAAAAATGTTGGCTTAAAGTAGGCATTGTTCCCTTGCTCTTGCACTGAACTAGAATTTCACTATTTTGTCCCTGTTAATTTTGATGTTTCATACTGAACTCCAATGTGTTCAGCTTTTCATGTAATAAAAGACTCTTCCTGTGTCTAGTTTTCTTAGAGAGGTTATCTGAAATGAATGCTGAAATTAATCTGGTATATTTTTCCTCTCTTAACAAGATCAAGGAATTCCCATCCATTTAAACTCTTGGGATTGTAAAATATTTTCCTGTGAATATCCTTTTCCTGTTCATAGTGTGTTTATGTTTCATGTACTAATACATTATTTGGTATTTTCAAATCTAAAAATTAGCAAAACTATTTTATGTTCTCACTAGCCATGGATGGCAGTCCAAGTCCACCACATCCTCACCAGCACTTGGGATGGCCATGTCTTTTAAATTTTAGCTGTTCTAATGGGTGTGTGGTGGTATCCTATTGTGGCTTTGATTTGCATTTCCTTCATGCCCTGGATTCTTCATTGAGCCAGTCCAGCTCCAGCTTCTTGCGTTTCAACCTAGACTATGCCACAGTGTCCCTTACCCTTGCCAATCATGAACACATCATCAAATTGGCTATTCTGTTTCACCTAGCACTTCTCAGTGAGAAAGAACAAGAAGACAGAGGTAAAAGCATGGATGTATCTAGGACTTACAAATAGACACAGACAGAAGAAGTAGGAGAATATTTGAACTGAAAGCTTTGTAATTTAGAACCACGAATTAAAGTCTGATAGAGTAAGTATCATAGTTTAGAAGCCTAGATGATATATAGCAATCTTTTCACCAGGGGCTCTTGAAATAGTTGGAAGAATGAGAAATTTTTCTTAGGAAGAGTACAAAGGTAAGATTTGTTCTGAAGTTTTTCATGCCTTAAAAATGTATTTCTTTTGCCTTCATCCTTGATGGAATACAAATTTCTTACTTTCAACCTTTGTAATAGTCCTCATTTAGATTTTTCTTGCATTGTTTACTACAGAGAAGTTTGTAGACAGACCATTTTATGTCAATATAATTTTTAAATTTTTGAAATGTGTGTTTCCAGCACTTTTTAATCTTTGAAAGCCAAAATCAGCACAAGAAAGTTTATTTCTGTCTGTTTTTAATACTTTTTACTTAGATGTATTAAGTCTGCTCAATCCATACATGCTGATCTTCCTGTACTTACATGCACTTACGACCTGTAAACCCATTGTGAGTTGAAAACATTGTAAGTCGAAAACACATTGTATACACATAACCTACTGAACATCATAGTTTAGACTAGCCTACCTTAAATGTGCTCAGAACACATACATTAGCCAAAGTTGGGCAAAATCATCTGACCCAAAGCCTATTTAATAATGAAGTGTTGACTATCTGTTCTAATTAATTGAATGCTGTACTGAAAGTGAAAAACAAAATGGTTTTATGGGGACAGAATGATTTTAAGTGTGTCAGTTGTTTACTATGATCACGTGGCTGACTGGGAGCTGTGGCTCACTGTCAGCATCACAAGAGAGGATTGTACTGCATATTGCTAAGAAAGATGAAATTCAAAATTCCATATACAGTTTCTACTGAAAGCATATTGTTTTTGCACTATCATAAAGTCAAAAAATTCTAAATTGAACAATCACAGGTTGGGGACTTTCTGGATATATTTTACTTCAGTGAATGAAATTTGTCTTCTATAATATCTTAGTGTTTTTTTCTTTTCCATTTGTTTGATGTCTTCTTAGAAACAGCAATTTTCCGTTATCTAGCCTATATTTATACTCTATTCTCTCTTGTTAAATTGCTCTTCATTTTCTTCTGTATTCTGGGAATATGTATTAAATTCTATCTTTTTTATCATTGGTTCATTTTTTATGGCTCAATTATTCCATTCACTGCATTCATGTGGATTTTATTATACTGCTTCATTTTTAGTTTTTTTGTGATTTAGCTTTAATATCATCAATTTTCAGTTAACCTTATGCTGTTCTGTTTGTTTTGTCTTTAAGACTTCTTATGCAAACTTTATGGTGGTCACACAGAGGTTCATTCCTTTCTATTCTCCTGACAAGGTAAAAGAACTTTCTCAGATTATTTTATTTTCAGTTGGATAAAATTTAATTCTTTTATTATCAGTTTTTTGAACCGATGCATCTTTGCCGTAGAACTTGTAGTTTTATTTCTCTTTATATTTATCTCATGTATTTGAAATTTATAAAATGTATATTAATAAAATATTTACTTGAAGATGGTAAACTATGCTATTCTTGGCTATGTTCTTTGTTTATTGCAGCAGTAATTGTTAGGTCCTGTTCTTGAATGACTTTGCAAGCAGCTGGTATGCACAGCCCCACATCCAGGTCCAAATTTCTAGCTAATGTTCATCAATTGCTATAATCTGCCTCAGAAACATAATTGTCTCTCCATTCATTTTTTTCAATAGTATCGTCCTAGAGAGTGCAAGAAAACCTTAACTTCTGGTGTGCACTACTGACAAGTTCCTCACGTTGTGGGATCGCCTGTAGGACGTGCCCCACCCAAACTGTGCAGCTTCTCTGGCAGCCCCTGCCGCTCACTGCCTCCGACTGTTCCATGAATCCTGAGTCTGGCTACTTCGGGGAGGGGTACAGCAAAATCTTGTTCTGTTTGTCTCTAGTTTGTTATCTATATCACAGGGGCTGAGTCACACAATTTCTTTGTTTCTCAGGCATCAGATTTCTGAATTATGAAGAAGATAATGTAGATTATATGATATGATGCTAAAGGGAGACTACTTTTTATTTGGCAATGCCTAGATTTTTTTTTCCCTTGAACTTAAATTTTCAGCATAAACTCCCTGATACACATAGTGTGTGATGGTGGGTGGGGGGGAGCAAGAAAGCTGTGGATCCAGGGACACCTTAGAACCTCCTGAAAGTCTGTGACCGGGGCACTCAGAGCTCACCAGAAGGGAACACTAGCTCAGTCTGCTGGCATCCTAGATCCCCTGACACCAGGGCACCACAAATAGTCATTTATTGCATTTTAATAGTCATCTAATTCACTTGATCAAGGGCATCTGATATGAAATGGTGTTAAAATTTCAGAATATAAGGAAGCTCTAGAGTGGTTTGAGCCTCAGACACAAACATTGCAATTTAGCATTTGGAATAAAATCATGCAATTTTTGTTCACTAAATGTGTAACTAATAAATTAACTTAGCAATCATTCAAAATTAAGTATATCATAAAAACTGCATAAAAATACTTAGGTCAACAAAAGAAAATAAATTGAAAAGTATTTATTATTTAGAATATCAGAGAAATTAATCTCAATATACTATCTGCAATGACTTAAGCAAGTTTTATGAGGCTATAAAATATTCTCATATCCAAAATATTCACCTCCATATACTCATATTTGATTCATTTTAGGGCATGTTCTCATTATGTGTGAAATATTTGTTGGTGAGAAAATGGAAATACTCACCCACATGAAAATTATCAAGCAAAGCAGACAAGACTTGATTCTCATTTGAGTTGGCCCATTGTGACATAGTCCTTTCACTGATTGAAATTCTTTATCCTAAAGTGAAGGATGAGATTACAGCCTCTTCTAAACTACAGTTGTCCATAAAGAAACACTTCTTCATTGGAAGGTTTAATATATATTTTTTTAAAGCAGAGTGAAAGTTTTATTTAAAGTAAGTTAAAGAGAGAAGAAGTGCAGCAGACAACCTCAGCAAGGAGAGGCGCCCGGAAAGGTTTGGAGAGAGAAAGTTTAAGATTAAAAGGTTTTGCACTTAGCAAGTGCGGGCGACCTCAAAGAGAGGAGCACCAGAAGGCTTAATATTTATTGCTATTATTAACTCCATTGAGTTGGCTAATACAAATGAAATTTAAAGCCAATTGCTTTCATTATCTATTTCTTCATTAAGAGTCACACCAAAACTTATTAATTTATAAGAATGATTTATTTCTCATAGTTCTTTGGATAGATGAAGTGGCTCTCCCACCTCACATGGTGCTGGCTGGGGCATTTGGGTTGTTAGAAGTTCTAAAATTGTCCAATTCCCACGGTTGCTAATGGTGCTGATGGCCAGCTGGAAGCACAGCCAGAGCTGTGAGTGGGTGTGTTTGGGGGCAGGTGGGTCTAAGTTCTCCTGTGGGCCTCTGCACATGGCTACCTGGGCTCTGTTATGACATGACAGCTGGAGTCCAAGCAGGAATGTTCCCAATGTGAGAGTGGAAATGGTGGCATCTTGGAATTATGCTCAGAAACCATGCAAGGTCACTTCTACCAGTTGGTTAAAATAGGATGCCAGAACAGCCCAGATTCAGAATCTGAGCAAATAAATTCCTCTGCTCTGTCAGAGGAGTGGCAGAGAATGGACTGCCTCTTTAAACCACCACAGCCAGGAAGTATTGTTATTTTTTTCTGCTTGCTTTTCGGACTTCCTACTTTTCCTTCTAGAGGCTTTATACAGAATCGGGGATAACTGGTTCTGTACTCCAAGGCCCAGTAGTGCATTTCAGGTGCACATTTAGTTTTATAAATATGGGTATGAGTTGTTAATATGAAAACAGATATAAATTGATAATAATATATTCTTTATATACCTAATATACCATCTTGTAAACACAAAGTGGATATGCACTGGCTTAAAAATTAAAATTAAGTAATTCTGTTTTCTCAACATATTGTAAAATGTATTGACATGCTTTATAAGGGCACAATACTGTAAAGTAAGAAATATAATTCAATGTATATAAAAAAAAGAAAACAAAACTAGAAAAGTATACATTAAGAAGTTAAGAAGAAAAATATAAAAGTGTATGTTTGCCATAAATATCCACAAACTTGCAAGGGACTGGCCACACATTTGTTCCGGTGTTTATAGTAATCAGTGGAATTAAGAGTAATCTGGTCAATCCTTCATAGTGTTTGTACAATAGGAAGCAAGCAGTAATGTAGACAAAGTCGTAGGGAAGAACAGGACTAGTCCTGATTCTAAGACCAAACAAGATTCTTAAAGGTCATTAAGATGGGAGCCCCGGATAATGTGTTTAGCAGCCTCAAGAACATTCTCAAAGTCAAGGCACGATGAGTTTCCGAGAGATCTGTCCCATGCGGTCTCATGATAAAGACCAGGAGCTCCTTGCCAATCAAAGTCCCATAAAGTATATTATCCTTCATGAGGCCAACGTGGTATATTCTGGTCAACTAGCTTTTCTAAGTTGACTTAAACCAAGAGTAGGTTTTAGAATATTCAAAGAATAATTACTTCAATCGTCTTAGGCATCCTCCCTGAATGTTCTTCTTTCTCTTGAAACGTTGCTAGAATCTTCAATGGTAGGGAGGCTAAAAGCCCGAGAAACAGACACCTAAGTTGCATCCATTCTCTTTAGTCTGCTAAATGCAGATGTTAATATCCTGGGAAACAGAGTTTCAGGTAGAACAAAAACTGGTGTCTCATACAACTTCATGGCCCACCACTTCTACTCAGAGTGGAACCTCTGGGCACCTGCAGTCAGGGTTGGGATGTTAGTTAATTACTGCTGACCAGTTTATTTTCTTTACAAGAATGTCTAGTCTTTTGTCACACTTCAAAAATACTCAGGTGTGTTTTCTTCCCCCTCTTAATTAAACCGTTTATTTCTCTTCCTTTTCTTGATTGAGTCATAGATATTTCTCCCTTGGCTGGATTTCCTTGGATTGCACAACTGAAACTCCCTAAGGTTTAAGTATCAAAGAGATACTTAAAATGTCTCATGAAACATGATTATTGTTATATGCATTTATACTGGCATACCTAGGACATATTGCAAGTTCAGTTCCAGACACAAAAAGAGAATATTGCAATAAAGCAAGTCAAATGAACTTTTTGGCTTCACAGTGCATAAAAAGTTATCTTTATACTACATGTAGTCTACTTAATATACAATAGAATTATTTTTATAAAAAGTACATCCCTTAATTAAAAATACTCTATTGCTAAAAAATGCTAACCATCATCTATCTGTGCCTTCAGCAAGTCATAATCACTGATCATGGATCAGTACAACCTATATGAAATGAAAAAGTTTGAAATATTGTGAGCATTACCAAAATGTGACACAGACACATGAAGTGAGCAAATGCTGTTGGAAAAATGGCATTGATAGACTTGATCAATGCAGGAATGATGCTTCAATTTAAAAAAAAAGCACTATCTATAAAGCACCGTAAACTGAAGTGCAATAAAATGAGTAACAGCCTTCTTCCATAATAATGTATTGCAACCCTAATAATTCTTAATAAATTTATCATGTTTCTTTATTAAGGTTGTAAGTTTAATTCTAAATATCAAGTTTATTTAGAAAAGCTACCATAACTTTAATGTGTAATTTAGTTTCTAATGAAGGTTGCAGTATACTTCTTATAAAAACACATTTGTTGTAGGCAGCTTCTAAAAGTGGTCCTCAACAATCCTGCTTCTTGATATTCACAGACTTGTAATGCCCCCTCTCTGTGAATAAGGACTGAGCTCCTGCTTTGCTTCTAACCAATAGAATATGGCAATATTGAGACGATGTAGCTGTTGACTGGGCTACAAATATTGTGCCGTCCATCCTTCTGGCAGACTGTCTCTCATGCTGGCTTTGGTGAAGCTGGCATGTTGAAGAGACTCATGTGACGAGAGACTTAGGCTTTTGTCCCCTGACAACTCACAAGAGAACAAACCCCACCAACTGCCATGTCAATCAGCCTGCAAGGAGATTCCTCCCCAGGTCTCAGATGAGACCTGAACCCTGGCCAACAGCTTGCCTTCGCCTGTGAGAGGCCTGAAGTAGAGGCCCCAGGTGAGGCCTGCACAAAACCCAAGACATGAATGTGTGCTGTTCTAAGCCATTAAATTCCATGGATTTTGTTAGGCATCAATAGATAAATGATATCATACTTGTATCTTTTGTTAGCTTCAGTTAAAATCAATTATTTTTTCATAGAGACAACTCATAAAACGTTGTGTTCTCAACAGACTGGTAGAGATTTAAGGCAAAATTTTATCTAATTGTACCACATGGTAATGTTTATCCTGACTACCCTGAACTTGAACACATAACAGTTCAATGTCACTTGTCAATATTAGATGCCTAACCTATAGCTTCATAGATACCATATTTTCCCAGAAAATGAATTATCAGTACTAATGGATTTGTTTGCTGAATGATTGTACTGGAGCCAGATAAACCTTAGGCTGATTCAAGTGGGCAGCGTAGAGCATGATCCCATACTAGGCTCAGATCCTACAAGAATGAGATTTCCATTTCCTATAGGTTTTCTTCATAAATGATGTTTCCATTCAAAGTTATCTTGTTTATATTGATGACACACCATGCCAAAGAAAATGAAGAAATCATATCTTTATCTCTGAACGATTTGTTACTGGCTGACATTCTTGTTTAATTATTGGCATGGCAAGAGAGACGTCTGTGAGGGACTATTAGAGCATCCTTTCAGAAGTGTGTGTTCAAATCCTTGGAACCTTTTCTATCTGAAAAGTGATATTCCTTTGAAGATAATATGTCATAAACCTTCCTTATACTGTAGGTAAATACACCTCCTCTGGAAGGTGGAACTCAATCCTACTCCCCCTGAGTACCTACTCTCACTGACTGTCTCCCAAATAATAGAGTCTGGCCAGGGAAATGCCACAGGACCACAGCAGAGAAACCTGCTGACACCACCTGAACCCAGGGGTCAAGGATGGTGCAGGAAGGGATACCATGTGGCTGCCATATGCCCCTGATGTGAGTGATGAAAGGCACCTCAGCTCTGTGGTCTTATTCCCCCAAATCTACAACTTCAAACTAATGATAAGAAAACATGGGACATCTTAATGGAGGGACATGCTACAAGATGCTACTTCAGTGCTCTTCAAAACTCTCAAGGTCATGAAAGCAAAAACGGAGAAACTGTCACCTGATGAATAAGGCAGTGCCTGATCCTGGACTGGATCCTCAAACAATAAAAGAGGACTAGAGAAAAAACTTCTCAAATTCAAATATAATCCATAGTTTATTTAATAGCATTGTTTGACTATTATTTGCTCAGTGTTGACAAATCTGACATCCTTATGTAACCTGTAACATCAGGAGAACCAGCGTGAATGGTCTCCAGGAACTCTTTGTACTGTCTTCATAACATTTTTCTAAATCTAAATTTATCCCATTAAAAGAACTTTTAAAAATATTATGTCACATTAGTTGCTTATACTAAATAATAAATAAAAATCTAACTTTTTGGTTTAGGAATATAGAATAGAACTTCTTCTAACTGCTTGGTCTTATTTAAATCAGTTTTGGTTATGTATTAATTTAGAACACTTACACAGTTTAAAAAAAAACGTGCAATCAAAGACACAGACTGGAACAATTACTGTTTGGTTTAGAGATTAACAAAGGAAAACAACAAAATGTTAATGCCCCCAGACACACCTTACTGAAAGCATTCTAGCCTTTTGGTTATATTAAATTGAGTGTGAAGACAAAGGAACTTTATTGCCTGTCTCATAAAACATCCAGAGGGGTTAAGATTTCATTTTCTTGTGCTGTTTCATGGTGATCCTCAGAATATTGCAGAATTAAGCACAAACCCAACAATGCTAAGAATCTTGACTAAAGCTAACCACAAGTTACATAAATGAGACAATTAATCCACTGAACACAGAACTCATTCACATTTTTTTCCTGTTCTTTTATCGACTGTTCAAGTCATTTACGGTTTTCACTGAAAAAGTCTAATACCTGTGGCTGGTGATCATCCATTTAGGCAGCCTTCCAGATGGCATCATGACCAACAGGGTGAATTGAGAACCACATAAACTACTTATTCCAATCCCCAAATCCCAGCCATTGCTTTGATAGGAACCCAATTCAAATCTATTTCAGCACATTAATGGACTTTATTAACAAGCCCATCTGGGCTTTCTCTTCTATTTCAAACTTACAGTGCAGTGGATCACACCTGAATCTCTCTTTCTATCGATCGTTATAGCATCTCCATACTACCGAGTAGATATGGGGGGGGGTGCCACTTTTCTGAAATAAATTTACTTCGTTTCTTAAATAAAAATAATTAAAATGTATCATTGTTTCTTTATATACCACCTCTTTGTTTTCCTTTATCTGCTGATGGACCGACATTTATGTTGTTTTGTATCTTGGCTGTTGTACACAATGCTACAGTGAACATGGGGGTGAAGATATTTCTCTGGGATCCTGATTTTACTTTCTTGGGATAAATATCCAAAAGTGGGATTGCTGGACCATATGGAGTTCTGTTTTAATGTTTTGAGGAAACTCCATACAGTTTTCTTTAGTGGCTGCACCAATTTACATTCCCACCAGTAACAGTTAGGCACATTTACATTCATCAAGTTTAAAAGTATAATATTCAGCAATTTAAAAATTTTAATTGAGGTAAAACTAAATAAATTATAACATCCAGTAACTATAATTGTGCAGATTAAACTTTTCTTCTGTGGTTTTCATTTATAATTAAATTATTGGAGTTAGAAATGTATTTTAAGTGTTTTACAGAGCTTATTGGATTTAGAATCATTGTGCAGAATAACAGTAAAGTTAAATGACCTATTTAAGGCTCAGATAAAGGCTGTAGTCTCTAGAATAGATGGTTTCAAAGCCCTTAGGCACAAAATTAAATAGACTAAGGAAATAATAGGTTTAAACGTATACATTGACATAACTGATGGATCTGACAGTCCTTCACCTCAGTTTTTCTACATTTCTTTCAAAAGTCTTCGAGGGGGATGGAATACTCTCCTGATTTGTTGAGTAAGACTAGGAACTCTAAGGGTGTCCCATATTCTTAATTTGTGTGTCCCATATCATTAAAACAGTATATCCCTGTCACTTCTAGCCAGCTGTCCCCACAGAGTCAGACCCCACACTGACTGAGTCCCCACAGCTCTGATGATTGTCCTCATCACAGGTGCTCAACTCAGCAACTTCACACTGAGGAATGCAGTCCCAGAGATGGCCTAACCCGTGGTGAACATGCATTTAAGTTTCCCAAATCATTCCCATTATAAAAGTATGATAGTCTTGGTCTTCGGAAATATGCCCTTTGTACAAAACTTTTAATAGAGAGTGTGTTCCTTGGGTTCCCTCTAGTTGTTCAATAATATGAAATCTCAAGACTGTCTTAAACCAGTGCTCATCTCTTTAATTGCTCCTGCTGAGAGCATTTCCAGTCGAGCTATGCTGGACACTTGGCCCATCTTGTTGAGACAGACTATGAAGACAGCAAAACAAAGTCATTGAGGGTTGGGAAGCAGCCTGACAAAATGCTGCAAATAGTTTGATTAGAATGTTTAAGCTGCTCCTTTCTGTGGGCTTTGTGTGTGTATTGGTGTGCAGTTAGACGGGCTCTCTGAAGCAGCATGCATATTAATTTGCCTGCCACACTAGTTTTATCTGGCTTCCCTGGAAATACAGATCATTGGAGCAAGCACTCTAAGAACATCCAAATGGGCTCCTTTTGCCTGCCACAAGGTGGTTAAAAAACAGAGTAAAAGATAAGGCCAAGTGCAGCCTTCAACAACACCTTGACCCACAATGGGGTCTCCCCGATGGGGTCCTGGAATAACAAAAGGACACTAGTGGGAAAAGTGTTGACATCTGAGTAAAGTCTAGAGTTTCACTGAGAGTAACGCACCACTGCTGGCTCCTTAATTGGGATGAAAGTGTCACGTGACATAAAATGCTAACAGTGGGTGCGCAGATGTGAGAACTCTCTGCACCGCCTTTGTAAGTCATCTGTAAATCTAAAATTATTCCAAAATGAAAAGTTTACTCAATAAAAATACCCTAGGAAGTTGAAGTTGTATAGCAAATCCCACACTAACTTCTGGAACCACCACTGAAACACTCAGCACATCAAAACAGGAGTGTCAAAAGTGTGATACTGCCTACACATCAAGATGCTGTCTTTGCACCACTCAGGAAATAAAAGCTGACAATCCCCGTTCACTCAAAAATATAAATAAGCACACAGTAAGTGTGCAAGTTCCCTTGTGAAAAGTCCACCTGCTGCGTGGGTTGGAGGGCCTATTCTAAGTTTGATTGTACTTGAGGTTTAGAAACCCCAGCAACAGAACCTTGCCTGGGGGTCGGAGGCTCTGCAGTCCTGGGCCTTGGTCCAGGGACCTCATGGTCCTCCACAGGCGCCACCTGCTTCACAGAGATGATAAGAAGCGTCACAAGACTAGTGCATCTGTTCATGAGACAGGTGTTTATTACACGCCTGCTATGTGCGTGGCCATTGGGTATACCAAGGCTGCCCATCCTTGAGAAGCAGTAGTTTGATACGAGAAAGAGAATAAAATGAGAAATGCCAGGGCAGCAGGAGGCCAGAGGTGTGGGCCTCACATGAGTTCCCCTAAGGCCAAGAAAACACTAGTGTCCATGTCATCGGCAACAATGAGCCATTCTGAGCTGAAATAGAACAATTCCGGCAGCAGACGTGGCCTGAATCCTCAGGGCTTCCACACACCGGAGAGGGCGATGGTGGTCTCTTCAGCACACTGCCAGACAGACAAGGAAACACCACTGTGAGGCATGTTGAGTTCTTTGAATGAATTAAATTCCAAAACTGGAAGCCGCTGTTGCACTTCAGGCCGATGGTATTTATAATATGCATTTAGTACTAAGGACCATATTTATAAATGAAGGTTTTGAAAAAGATTAAGAACTGGAGGTGGCTCGTTCCCCTGTACACATGAAATACTATTATGTTTTCTGACTGCCCAAATCCTGGGTGACCACAACATCCTTTAAATGTTTGATGTGGGGTCTTAAGAGCTTCTGGTGTAAGGCATCGATCCAACCAAAAAATTTTCATAATGAGGTTTCCTATCCCACTGGGGATTTCTGATGCTGGCTAGCCAGGCACACAGGCAAGAAGCGACGTCTCCTGTCACCCACATCAACCCCAGCTTCCCCCTCTTCATTTTGTTTAATTCTGGTGGTATTTTTGCTGAACCTAAACCGATAATAATGGTCTACTTACACGGCCTGTTCTGTATATCTGTCATATTAAAGTCCAAGCTGTTTGTTTATCATACTGTGATCTATAGCTTTCTATTAATTTAATTATACTAAAAGATCTTAAAAGCCTTGGGCTAAGTAACATGTCAATTAGAAATGAGTTTAACTTGGAATAAATATACATTTAATACTTGTAATTTATTGCTTTAAGTATAAACAAAGCTCTCACTATGACACAATCTATTATTAATTGCTCCAATGCCCGAAGCCCAATTAAGTAAATCCATTTATATTTTCTTCAGAGAAAGTCAATGTTCATTTCTCATAGGAAGCACTAGATGCCTACATTTTCCTTTCTCATAAACCAGTAGCGCCACAAAGCACTTTTGTGCGTAATGAACTATGTCACGTGTGAAGTCAGGTCAGGAGTGGGGAGGGGTGGATGAAGCCGGTGGAGAGGGCCCATATCTCTTGAAAAAGTAACACCCAGACTAGTGCAGGGGTCCCATAAGTGTTTTCAAATAAAATATGATTAGCCCCTATTACAGACTAATTAACTGCCATTTTACAAATATATTTGACTCTTAGTAAATGCATTTCAGGTATACATTTTAACTGCAATACTAGTATGTTTCCAGCAATTATATGTGGTCTAAAAACAACTCTATAGCTAGCTTTATTCCAGCATGTGTATGAAAAGTTAAGCATAAAAATGTCAGTCTCTGTGTTGAGAAAAGATAGTTAATGCCCTGGGTCACATTTTATGGCAAAAGTTATAAATCCCTGAGAAATAACATTTACAGTGGAAACCCTGACACAATATTGTATGCACTCATGTTATCCACAAAAGAGAGACTTAAGGAGTTTAGAAATTTTAATATGTCAAACTAGAAACAAAATGCAGTCAAAATTGGTTTCAATGTTTGCTGTTAATTCACCCCCAACCCCCACCCAAACAGCAGAGAATCCTTCATATCCTGTTTGTGATCTTCAACTGAAATTGTCATTTAAACAAGTTAATTTTAATTTGAATACGTTTCATTAACATTATCACACTTTTCCATTAAATACTATACATGTTAATTATGTTTCCCATGTGATGGATACCAGGTTTCCCTAAAATCTGTTGGAGCTCAGCAGAAACTTTATTCTGTGTGATCTAAATCATGTTCTTAGTTCATGAACTGGAGATGTACTCTTGCTGCAAAATGTTGCAGTTTGCCCCAGGTGCCCTCCACCCCGGGAGCGGGCTCTGGCATGTTCCACTCCCCGCCAAGGGCCCTGCCTTAATATGGGACTGACGACGGCAAGGACTGTCACAGCGTTGGGCAGCAGGAGGTGCAAGCAAGGTAGGCATCTACAGTACTTGGCAGGGGATTAGCACCACTGAATTGTAGATATCAAGAGTCTAAACAAATTTCCACATCTTAATGGCATTTAGAGACCCAGAAGACTGTGTATTCCTATCTCATTTATCAGGTTACAGATGGAGCCTTATGTGTTGTTTCTACAGATGATAATTTAAAGTTTGTGCTTAATTTAGTTTTTCGTCTGTAATAAGAAAAAAAGGGAAAGAGTTGATCAGTGTCCTCAGGTGGAGCACAGACCTCACTCTTCCCAGTTTAGCAGCTCATCTACTGGAATATTACTTTAATTCCTTCACCTAAATACTCGAGGACATATTACTTTTTAAAAAACATCACCAACTTGGAAAAACATCTCAGAGCATGAGAAAAACCTTAATAATGTAAAACAAGATCCATGAAACAGACAGAAGCAACATTTTGTTTCTTAGAACATGGGAACCTGGACAGAAATGTCTTAGATGTTCACATTTTACCAATTGAGAGAAGACTCAGGTCTTCCTACTGAAAAGAGATGAAGAAGGGGTTGACTCATGTGTCAGTGATTTAATGACATCTCCATTAACCCCTTTAGCATTATCTGATTAATACATATCCATAAACATAGCAGCTCACACAATCTTTCATTTTACATGTTTATTATAAGATGGAAGGGCATGTTGATTACAATATTTCCACATAAAATACCTGCACTTTTAATTTCAGTGGAAAGAGGTTCCTTGCCTTTATCATTGTGTTGGATTTTGTGTCAATGGACATGGAGGAGAGCACACTGCTTTGCTGGGGAGGAGAAATAGAACCCCCTTCAGGTCTGAATGGCAGAGGGAACACGCCAGCTCCGAGGGAGGCCAGAGGAAAGCCTCCTCCTTCCCTTTACCCTACAGGAAATGCTGTCTGGGTGCCTGCTATGAAAAATGCATTGTTTAGCTTCACAGATCTGTTAAGAAATAGATCAATTGCTTCAGAATGTGGGCAAATGTCTGAGTATCATTATTTAGGAAATTATCACAGAAAGAGAGAGGAAATCTAAAATGTGGTTTTAATATTGCTGTGACACAAAGAAGTGGTCGGGAAAAACCCAGTCATTTATCTACTAATTATATGCTCACTGAAAGGCTGAGCTCTCTACACCTAGGACTATGGCCATTTATAAAAATTAGATCATATAAAATTTACACACAAATAAAGTACAGGCAACATTTATAAAATATAATACAATTAATAAATTTCAAAATGTCACAATTAAATGTATACTTAATTTTAAAGTGCTTCAATTTGGTTATTATTTTAATGAGGCTAGAGGTTTATAATTCAATGAACTCTTTTATTATTAGAACAACATCTTGAACAGAAACAAACGTTATAAGTGGAGGAATGTGGCTAAAAGCTGTGGACATGCAAGTCCACGCAGATCCACGGAGAGCATTCTGTGTCCCAGGTAACATGCCTGCATACTAACCACAAGGGCCAACCCCATGGCATCCTCACGTTGACCCCCACAGAGACACCAGCTGTACAAGTAGGACCCCCCAGATACACAACGGAGGAGGGAGCTGATTTATTTGAAGCACACGCTAGCCGCAGGATGGTGCTGAGATCTGAATCTGAACTCTTTCTGGACAGTGCCTTCCTTGGTGGTAGTTACTGGATTTATCTGCCTGTAAGTCTACAGGGACGTGGTCCTCAACCAGCGTGTCACCACTCGGAGACCTGGGTATCCCACCCAAAAACTCTGGTCTTATGCTAAGAGACTCTAAATGTTTAGTCAGCTAGTAAAATCCAAACTTATCTAAGCTATTATTTTCAAATTCTGCCTTGTGGTAAAAATCACAATTCTAATTCTCATTTGGATTTAAAAATACTTTAATGGGGTGACCCAAATTTATTTATAAAAGTAGCATGTATGCACATTGATAGTTTATTTGAATTTGTTTATAACTACTTTCCCCCAAAAATGTCCATATGCCTATATCTGCATCTATGAATGCACATATATTTTTCTCTCCATGAATTAGATTTGGATTTGAGTGTGTGAGGTGAATATGAACTGGGCTGGTCTATACCAGGAGTGGGGGTGAGCAGGGAGATAGGAAAGTCAGAGAGCTGATTGTACAATAAAATATTCGCAAAGCCCTGCAACCACAATAATTGAATTAAGAGGAGGGATGCCACAGGGGCACCGCCTGGGGATTAGTGGCCACCTGGAAAGTTGATTGTCCGAGGTGATATCAATCCCCCAGAAAATGCCCTACACCAAGGTCATTGTGGCTACCGTACAGGCTGAAAAAAAAGCTTCATTTTACTGATTTCCAGCATTATCTTTGTTCCTTCAGGTGGCTGTGTGAGGGCTGACTTCACACAGCGCTGGACTGAGCTCAGTGTTTCTGACAGTGATCTTCAAGGCAGCCTCCAACTGCACACAGGCTGCCGTTGGGGATGTTTTATCCAGGCTGAATAATATTTCAGAGTTTTTTGAACCATGGGCATTTACCAAAGGCTTAAATAAAATTTCTGCTTTGTCTTAGGCTGAAACCCTCTTGGAAAAATACCTTATAAAACATATATTCTTAGTCTACATTCGCATTCACAGTGGGAATAAAGATACAAATCACAGTGATTAGGAAAAATTGATCTGGAATTTATGAATTTAGCTCTCATATGCAATAACACCAAAATTTATAGCACAAATGACATAATGAAAAGTGGTCATTTAGGAACATAGTTAAATCTGTCTATATTACCCCTCAAAAATAATTATGGATAAAAGTGTGTAATGACTTTTGAAATGAGAACTTTGCATAATTGACTTTTTCTAAGTTGTTACTTACCAAGAAAAATTTATTACCGGTTAGCAACACATGTGTTATTTATTTACGTGCTTGTTAACAAATAATAAAATGAAAAGCACTTTATAAAAAAGTGAGAATAAAAACAAATTGTTGGCAAAATTAGGTCAACGTTTTTTAGGTTTTAACACATGGTATGTTTTTAAATTTGGAAATTTCATTTGAATTATTGGTTTTTCACCCTGGGCACATTTTCGATGCCTTCTTTGATTTTCCTGGTCCCCTTGCTCTCCAAGCCTGCTTGGCCACATGCATTAGCAGGGAGCTGATCACCCTGACCGAGGGCCGAGCCTCTAGCTCACCTCCCAGGGGGCTTTGAAAGGCCAGATGGGCAGTTAGATGCCAACAGAGCAAATGTTGAACAAAGGGAGTCCCGAGGCAAAGAGGCAGCCAGCTAGATCAAGCCCTCTCTAGTCCTCCTCCAAGGGAGTGGGCACACAGCCAGCTTTCCCTTTCACTGGACTGTGACCCCCCTCGGCATCTCCAGTGTCGCGCACCACTCCCTGCCTCATGTTACTCCGACCCAGCCACCCACCCCTGGGTCCAGAATTCTTAATGAAGCATTGATGCCCACCTCTCTTTCCTAGTAATCCCAGGCTAAGACAGCTTACATTCAATTATTCAAACTTAAAGAAAAATGGTACCCATGCCATCTACAAACTCCAACCAGTTATGATGTGTATGGACAATTGTTTTTCTCATCAATTGATATTTTTATGTTGTTCACAGAATTACTGATTTCCCTTACTCCTGCTTTATTTATATCCAGAGTACAGGCAAAGCTGAAAATGGGTTTATTTGGCTGATCAAATTAAAATTTGCATATTACCTGTTCGATCTCTTGCTTTGTATTTTTATCACTAGTAACTTTTTAACACCTCAGGTGATATGGAACTAAATCCTTTCTGTTCATGTTTCTTTCTGTTCCTGTCTTCATGGGTTCTGCAGCTTTTTTGGGTAAAATTAGGTTGTAGCAGACATGTCTGCTCAGTGACTTTTCTCTTTTCCTGTAATTTAATAGAATCCAGTTAATTAAGAGTGGTCATGTTTCCTGGCAACATACTCTCCATCCTGGACTCCCTTGTACCTGGAGATCCGATGAGCACAAGCTGATAGGGTTGGGTTGGGTGACCCTCCACTTGCCCCACTGACCTTGATCACTTTCCAATACTTCCCCTGTGTTCTATGCCCCCGGAGCTGACCTCTGGAAATCCTCCATCCACCAGACTTAGGTTTTGGTCTATGGGGAGCATAGGAAGTTGAGAAAGACAGAAAAAAAGAGACTGGAAGACAAAGAGAAGAACAGAAGAGAGCACGGTGAGATGTGACATTTGTGCCCTCACTGCATGACTGGGCTGGAGGTCACAGCCAGCAGCCTCACTTTCTCTGATTCCAAGACTCCATAATACCCAGTTTGCCAATTTTACTCTAAGAAAGCATCTTAATTAAAGATGGACTGCTGCCCACTGTTTAAAGATGGGAATGACTCACCTGTCCCACTCTAACAGGATAATCTCTTCTTAATCAGAAATCATTTTTTCTTCTTACTTTATTGCCCTTTTTTTCTTTAACTACAGTCTTTTATAAAAATCAAACTGCTCTATCTACCCATCACTTCCACTCCTTATCTTTTTAACTATGGCTATTCAGCATTCCATCTAAAAGCACACCAATTATCCTGGGAACTGAAGACCATGTATTTCCAGCAGTCATTCCAGGAAGCCTCTTATGTCCTGGTGGTCCAGGTTCTTAAAATCGAGAAGGAACCTATATGACTCCATCTGACTCAGGCCACTTCACTAGAGCAAATTTAAGGCAGAACAAAGTTTGTTTGTTTATCAATTCAGGTTTGTTTTGCTGGACCTTGCCTGTTTCCATGAAGACTTCTGTAAGTGTCCTGGTCAGGAAAAGTCAGACTTTTCCTTTCACAAGGAAAGTTCTTTTCTTCTGCCATTTTGAGAGGGAAACTGGGCCATTCAGTTTATACCATGTGGTTCTCTCTCTGAGTGTATTCAGCTTGTAAGATCTATAGCCCAAGGGGAGTTTCATAGAACATGGATCACCCCACACTGAGTAAACAGTAAATACCCCCTCCCCCAAATTACCATTTTCTGCCACATGAGTCCAGATTGACCTATGAAAAATTATTACAAATTTAAAAAATGATTACTGAAATGAGATATGCTCAAATTTCTGTATTTTCCACAGTCATTCCATTCTTTTCTTCCAGGGAGAATAAAAATGCAAATCTGAGATTAAAATCTAGGATGAAGACTTCAGGCTCAAGGCAATGAATGGATGCTTTCATCTAGCAGATATGGAAGCACAAACCACTCTCCTTCTGCCTTGTGTCTTCAGGAAAGTCTCCACACAGTGCCCACTGGAGTTCTGTGGCCCAGCTCATATAACCTCTGAAGTAATAACTATTTAAAACAACAGCAGTGCTCAGTTTCTTCCCCAGCATGCCTTGTCTCAGGGTTCACAAAACACTGTTCTGCACAATATTGCCAAACTCTGAGTAATTTTCCTACTAGCAGTACTACATAAACTACAACTAAATAATAGAACATCATCCAGGGTGTTCTTATTTATCATATTAATTTTGCATGCTAACAATTGTCAAATCTCCCTAAAAAATATTATGGGAATGTATTTTGCAAGAAGGATTTCAACAACCATGTCATTCAGCACATTCATTTCTTTTTTAAATTTGTAAAACAATAAGGCCTTTGTAATCTCCTTTATTTAATAATGAGTCTCTGAACAAACTTGAGCTGCCAAAGATTCTTTAAAGGATGAATAGCTCAACTTTAGAGGGCTGGATCCTGGTTGCCTTTATGCTTCCTCAGGGCAGTGAGCTAGTCACTTCCTCTCCACTGCACTGAATCTCATTAAAGAAAATGATACGAAACTCAAAAACGAAGCAAACATAAACAGACAGTTGAACAGTGAACTGCTGTGAAGTAGGTGTTGGCACAGCTCTAGGATAAAGGTGACCATTCATTTGATCATAAAATTTAAATGCTACAGGAACCTTTTGCAAAGCTGCTTCTAGCGGGACTTGTGGGTATATGAGTTACTCCTTTAACATAAAGATATCTGGGAAGAAACCCAGCCTGTGGATCAGAGCATGTCCCGGCATGTTTGAAACAATGTTCAGAGACTGAATGAAAGCAGAAGCCGTCCCTGACTGGGAATACACTTGCTGCCCAGACATGCAGTCTCTGGTCAAAGACACAGTAAAGTCCCCTTCCGAACCCCGTCACCAAGGCCAGGGCCTGCGGTTTGCACTGTCACTGTGCTCCCTCATGCCCACTCTCTCAGACTGCAGCAGGGCTGTCTGCAGGGCTTGGCCACAGCAGCCAATGCTCCTTGCCAGACGCAGAGGGAGTGCCCAGCTCCTGCCACCCTCGGCCTGCTCTTTCCTCTGCTACCACCTGCCATCCTGCTCCTTCGTCACTTACTTATCTGCCCTCCATCCACCCATCAGAGGTTTCCCAGTCTCACTGAGGACCTGGCACCCTACTGGGCACAGGGGTTGCAAGAGGATCGAGACAGAGAAGGTCTGAGAGCTCGTAAGCGTTCCATTCTCAGGAGGAGGAAGAGAACAGGGCAATGCAGAAATATCAACCACAGGGGAAGCAGCCCTCGCCGAGGACAGGGCTGGCAGGAGACAAGCAGAGTGACTGGGTGGTTTCCGGCGGCGGGGTGGCCGTGGAAGACTTGGCAGGAAAGTGACGTGTGAGCTGAGGTCTAGGTACAGACAGGGGTTGGGAAGGAGCACAGTCCAGGAGCTGGGGATGGGGGCCCGCCCTCCAGGGACAGAAGGTGGCCCTAGTGGCCGGAGAACCAGAGTACAGGACCCCTCCTGCGGGTGGGGCCCGGGTCCCTAGGGCTGCAGGGAGAGTGCGCATGAAGGGAAGCTCTTGCCGGGGCTTCAGGCAGGGCCTGGAATGGAGGGACTTGTGCTTCAAAGCGGCTGCTCTGCTTCTGTAGAGAAGGACAGACAGGGGACTCTGGCACTTCCTACAGAGTGTTCGCAAGCTCTCTGCACACCACCCAGGAACTTGGGGAAATGAAATGACATCTGGACAATGGAGCCTGAGATTTTTATTTCATTCTTTTTATAAAGGCATGGGATAGAAAGCAGTTTTCAAAATGTTATTGTTTTTTAATGGGAGGCAAAAATCTCTGGGCTATTTCCTGTTTATTTTAGAAGAGAGCACATGATTTTGTGCTAAAGAGCATAACCTAAAAAGAGAGAGGTGGGAACACGTGAGCACTCTTGGTGGGGGCAGTCCTACAACCTACTCATCGTTATGCATTTTGGAGGACACAAGTCTGTTTTGACTCCTCAGGTGTTTATTTGACTGTTCTTCCCATCCTTTCTCTGTGTTCACATCCGCGGTGTCTGGGTGTGATGGACACAAGGGCCCCTGGGCGGCTCACTGCTGTGATTGCTGATGAGGGTTGGGGGCATTATGAGGCAGTTGGTGGGGCAGTGATGAATTTCCACAAGGACTTTAGAACACACACACACACACACACACACACACACACACACGTACGTATGTATTTTTGGAATTTCTAAAGGATTGTTGTGCTCTTACCTTTTGAAAGTTTTCCTTACACCAACAAGAAAATCTAGAACTTAATGTGGATAAATCTCCTATAATGTCATCTCTTGAGTTTAGTAAAATTTTTATATTGAGCTGAATTTCTTCTGAATGAATGAGTTGGTCAGCAGGCCAAAGTGACATCAGCTCAGTAACAAACATCCAGCAGACATACCTACACGGATACCTCCACGAGCTCATGTTCTGGTATCACTTGGAGGAGACACAAGCAGCTTGCTTCTGTTTGAAGAGCCTGTGACATGGCCACGGCTTAAAGCTGCACGGAATTACTCTGAACACCTTAAGCTGGATTCTGTGTCTGCTAGAGCGATGAGCGCTGCTTCTAAGCCCATCTCTTTTCACTGGACAGTAATGAAAAAAAAAATCTGGCTTTGTCTGAAGAGTTGCATATGACAACTGCGTAAGTAACATTTTTGAAAGAAGCGGCAAGAAGATAATTCAGGGCAGAACCGCCTCACTTTGTTCTGCACAGCCTTGTAGCCTGTGCTATTTCTACTCATATTGAGTTCTCATGTTTATTTAATCCTTAATTATTTGCACTAGTTTCTTAACCATCCAACCACCATGAGCTTGCCCTTATGTTGCTATTCCCTGCCAACTGCCTCACACGTGGAGCATATTATTAGGAACGATACCCTACATTTAGCACACAGCCGCAACTGCTCTGCACTCACTCTGTGTGGTGATATCCATAAGCAGACGCTCGACTCTTGGCATGCCACGCTTTGCTCTCCCACTTGCGTTGACTAATTATGGCTCTCACTTGAATCATTTGGCAAATGCTTGTATAGAGTCTTCAATTAAAAATAAATAAGGTAGAAGAATGCTCTTTCTGTACTACTCTGCTTTAAAAAAATGAATGTTATCCTTTAGATCTATTAAAGGAATCATTCCAAATTGTCTTTGCTCTCCAATGTCATTTGTCTCAGGGCAAATTAAAAATGTGCAGTGTTGAATCCAAATAAATGTCACCCTCTCAGCCCCCATACTTCCGATTGCATGAACTTCCCAGACAACCTTCTCACAGTCTCGCCGAGAGTGGGGGCCCATGCATGTGCTCTCCAGCACTGCAGTTTGGGGTGCTGCTCAGAGGCTGCTTCGTGGCACCTCCAAATCCTCTCTCAGCTGCAACTTAGTCTCCTGAATCTTAGGTCTTTACAAGCTGAGTGGGAGTCCTTAAGAGACAGCAACTAGCTCAACCTTCTTCTGAGATGAAATTTGAAGATGGCTACCCATACCCAGCACGTTTCTGTCCATTCAGCTTTGCACGTGAGACCAGTGAATAACAACAAAGTCAGATCCCACACTAAGTGGAAATGAGGTTTGTGACCTTATTTTATTTTCGACAGACTCAGGGTTTTATGATGTTTGCAATAAATAGAAAGCAACAGAAAGGATATGGTCACAAAACCCTAAAAATGTTATGTCATACTGGACTCTTGAATATTAATAAGCAGTCAAATCGAGTATCCCAACCTCTGTAGTAATAAGATGAGAAATGAAGTTATTTACTTTACAATGAAAACAAAAAGTACAAGAAAGAAGAGAGCAAAATAGAAAAGTCCCACCCCTTCCTTTCTGAAGTGAAATATTCTGGGCACATATAAGCTTTTGTTCACTTCTATAGTCCCATCCCTCGCGATGGCAGGAGGAGTCCTGGGGGTTAGTGACAGAAAGATTGAAAGGTTCTCAGAATCCACCTCATTGGAGCCGAAGGGACCAGAATTCCCTGGGCCAAGCCGCGCTGGACCCCTCGCAGCAGCCTGCCCGTCCTGCCCTCAGGAGTTCGGGGTGATTAACTCCCTTACTAAGTTAGGACTACTCTGCACTCCGGCATGTCACATTGTGAGGGGGCAGCACCCGGGGGCGCGGGTGGGTATTTACCCACCTCGGGGCGAGGCCACCTGCCCCAAGGCCCAGAGCGTCGCCCGGGGCCAGAACACCCGGGAAGCCTACCTCTCAGGACGCAGTGGGGATGCAAAGGGTTCTCTGGACTGTGTACAGAACACTGAACTAACAACTTAAAACAAAGTTGCACATTGTCAAAAAAATTAAATGGTGCCTATGAAGCTATGGTCTAAGGAATACAGCGAAGAGGGAAGGATAGGAGACAAAACAAGCCGAGTTTCATTATTTTATCTTTAAAATGATTTCCTAGGTCACTCCTGGGTGTTGCTCTACTTTGAGGCGACTCTTCAGCTCAGGGTGCAGGACTCACGTGACGTCTACATTCTCCACTGCTGTTTTCTGTGTTGATGAGACGTGGACCCTGTGTGTGGTGAGGGCATGAATATCCTGGCAGCGTTGCCTCTCAACATTCTCCCTGACTTCCAGTTCCTAAACTCCAGGCAATTCAAATGTTAAGATTCAAATTGCTAGATGTTTCTAAGCAAAAGGAGTTCTTTAGAAAGAGGGCTTTTGGAAGCATGCACATTGCAAAGCAGGGACCGGGGTTGTGGGCAGGGAGGCAGGGAGCCAGAGGCCTCCGGCTTTCCTTTCCTCACAGGCCTAAGCGTTTAGCAGTCTTGCTAAGGGCTGGCTGCGTGCAGTAGACACTTAAGCATGGAGTAGGTACTGCTGAGAGTGATGTCGGTGTTCCCGGGTGCTGGCAGCTGGCTTCCCGGTTCCTGTGCCCTGAATCCGAGAGCGACCCGTGAGCGGCCACCGGGGATCCCGTGTGCTGACCATCTGCGGGTCAGGCAGCGGCCCGAGAGCTTCAGACTCGGCTCCTCATTCAGTTCTCACACCAACCACAGCACGGAACCCCCCCTTATTACCGAGGAGGCAAGGAGAGACGGCTTATCTTCACCTGAGAAAGTGCCCGTAGGCCTCGGGGCAGGACTGAGTGTGAACAATGGGCTCCAGAACCTGCATCCTTCGTTACCACATGACACTGTGACCCTCAGAAAATCATCTAAAGCTGAATTGGACTTTGAAAATTAAATTTTAAAAGGTTAATATATTGGCTTACATACTTCTTATTCATTAGTATGACATTATTTTTTAATATTATTTGTTAGCATGATGTGCTATGCATGCAGCTGGTGAAAAAAAAATCACATTAATGTTTTGCACTTACCACCTTTTAAAAATGAAGGCCATGCATTCCTATAATAACTTACAGGACATTGGCAAAAAAAGTAATTAGTGAAATCTGTCATTCAGATAAGAGTAGCACAGATCTTAGCCTTCACCCTTACAAACATATAAATTAATTTTGCACTGGCTATGGAAGGTAACTGTGAAAGAACGATTTTATTTCAATTTATGGACAAGAAAATAAATAAGTGGCTGAAATGTGAAACCAGCATATCTGGTCTTCACCAACCCAAGGAATCAGCCATGGCTGTGCCTGCTGCTCCGCCGTGCCCTCTCTCACCCTGTGCACCCCGTGCCCTCACTCACCTTGTGATCTCGCTCACCGTGTGTATCCTGTGCCCCTGCTCACCCTGTGCACCCAGTGCCCTCGCTCACCCCGTGCACTCCATGCCCTCTCTCACCCCGTGGACCCTGTGCTCTCCCTCACCCTGTGCATCGGTGCCCACTGGGACATGAGAGGGAATCTGGGATGGAGTGTAGCTGACTCCTACCCGCTCATGCCCAGGCTGGGAGAGGAGTTCCATGCACGTTAAGGTCAATGAAGCCCGGGTATTAAATAGATAAAAAAAATAAAAGTACAATACAGACCTGTCCCTATGGAGATGGGAGAATTGGAAAGAAATGGGGAGAAGAAAGTGGTGGAGGAGGAGGAGGGGAGACAAGGAAGGCGGCTGTGGGCAGAGCTGGGCCACTCTCCGCTCCGTTGGCCGAGCACCTGCTCTTGACATTGGCCTGCCAGGTGCTGGGAGCCCAGTGACAAGAACCTACTGTTGCTCTCCCTCAAGTTCACTGAATCCAGCATTGATGATTTAAGGAGCCTCGGGGGATGTCCTTTCCCAGCCCAAAACAACATTCCGAGCTTTCTTTCTACGAATGTTTTGTGAATGAATTTGAAATGCTTTGGTTTTACGGAATATAATGAACCATATTGTGTGCGGAGTGAACAATGACTCTTTATTTTTCTCCTGAGCCCTGAATTCCTCCTTGCCTGAGACTGACCGCATTTTACTCTTACCTAGAAGTTCCATGTCTTAGTCTCTGAATTGCAACACAAACATTCTTTTTCCTTTCTTCTTACCCATCATAATGAGTGATTCTTTCTGTGTCTCTGTGACACTGGTTTCTACAGGTCTTAAGATTTGTTTACTCTATCTGTGAAAGAGAACATTATTCTGACATTTTATTTGTGGGTACAAGGATTTCTAAAACAACAGTCATGTAATGTCCTCATCAAGTTCACGTTAACACAATAGAAACCAAAATAATAAGCAACAAGTGGGAAAAAAGGGAGCAGAAGCCATTTTATTGCTAGGCCATCATTGATGGTGATAAACAGCAATAAAAAGACATTAGGGTTGGATCACAAGACCCAGAGATTGATTTAAAAAAAAATTCCTTCACCAGGACGTTCACTGAAAAGTCTCATTTCTCTTAGGGTTTCCAGACTGCTTCTTTCTTGTGACATGAGTCAGTTTATTTAGGAATGTATTTGGGGGTGATGCTGTGTTTATTGTGTGCCCTTATCCAAGGGGTTGCTTTCTCTAGAACCTAGATATGCACATATTAAATTTAGTCATTGTTAATTTCATAAATTTCATATATTTCAACTCTATGAAATTAATGAATTGGACCTCATGATTGAGATTTCCATAGAACCAAAGTATAATATATGTAATTTCAAGCATTTCTTGAAGTACCTGAGAAATTCCTCCACCTGTACTTTTTCAAATGGGATTATTTGAGCTCTGTCATCAGAAATTGAGCTTATTTGAGCATGACACTCATTGTCTGCATCATGGGACCTCCATGCCTGCAATGCTGGCTTCACTGTGGGAAGACGTGGTGATGTTTGCAGGCAGCTTTGTTCACATGCTGAGGGAGTACTGGGTAGATGCCAGGTAAGCCACAATAAACAGGACAAAGGCCACAGCAAAGAAATAATCAGCCCCAAATATGAATAGTGCTGGGGATGAGAAAGCCTAGATCAGGGCCCCCAGTTCCTCTGGATGATACACTCTCTGATGTTCCAACCCTGAATTCTCTGGTTTCCCCCAGGCATTCATTAGAGAGGTGTGATTTAATGGGCACTAACCTTGTATTTTCTGGGAAATAAAATGCTAGGGCCATTCAGATGATCTGGATCTTTCCTCTGCATTTTGGAAATGAAATGAGTGACAGACGAGGGCCTCCAGAAAGCCCTTAGATGGCTGTGTAAATTCACACGAAGTAGGAGATGTGGGGGTGTACTTCTCCCACCTTCCTCCAAAAGACTAGGGTACAAGAGGTGTCTCCCATTACCTGAGAAATAGCACACACTTCCTGCACATGCTCCCACTTCCTACACACACAACCACTTCCTGCATATCCTCCCACGTCCTTACAGACATACTTCCTACTTCCTGTGGGTGGACATCTGGTAAACCACAGAGATGGTGAGGTGGTGCTCAGGATGTTCAGCTGAGCCTGGGGTCCCTGTGCCATAGCCCACAGATCTGTGGAAATTAAACATTGCAATCCATAGCCTCTGATCCCATTCTTACATTTATAAGAGGTACATGTACTTTCAGAATCTCCCATGTTTTCCAAGAATAAAGAGCCTCCATTGTCTGGACCAAATTGACTTTCTTGAGCATACTCTATGCATCAGGTCTTGGAGGGCCTTTCTGACTGTGCAGAGACAGTTTTCAAGGAATTATGATTCAACTCTGCGACTGCTGGACCCTGGTTGTATTTAGGAAAACTGTTCTCTTGATATTCACTTTGAAAAAGTGTCCTCTTTGAAAATTTATCTCCTTAGAGAGATTAATGTGTTCTTGACTGTCATGGTTAATATTCCCTAGTGAGCCTTTCTGAACTTTATATTCAGAGGGAATTGTATTTGCCACATTTACTTTAAATGATGAATCTTCATGCATGTATTTCCAAAAGCCTTAAAGCCATAGATAGACCTTACGGAAACCAAATAAAGAAGGAAAGAAAAGTCTTGATGTACTCAATAACCAATAATCTTAATTATAGTACCCAATCAAAATCACAAGGGATAGAAAACTCTTTGGGTAAATATAAAGTAAGTGTTAGATGGGCCACCCAAGGGAACACTGGTTTCTGGGTGGTAGATAGTCACAGCATGCAGGAGCTGCACTGGAAAGACTGACGCCATTTGTCAAAGGGCGGAATCGGAACAAGAGGAAAAGTACCAGAGCCCAGCACACCGCTCCAGGGGTGAGCAGTCCTCTCAGCTCACGGCTGGACGGGCGGGGTTCTGCTGTTCCCAGATACTTTCAAAGGAGCAGAAACTGTGTACCCATTTCTTCTTGGGCAGTTGCCTGAATGACTGAATTGTTAATTTCACATTGCAGATGACATTTAGGTGAACACTTTTCATTTGGGTTCATGATATTGTAGAAAAGGATAATAAGACTGCGAAACTGGCTAAATGGCTAAATCTTTAAGTTTTAACATGCAAAGTCTTTCCTGATGATAGTGAACATGTGCTCAGCTCTTTTGGAGGTAAAAGTGGCAGTGTATTTTAAAAATAAAAATAAGCATATCCTAAGATGCTCACAATCCAAGTGTTGGTATCTTTCATATGGCTAAGCTGTACGTGTGCAAGAGGAGTTATATAAGAGAAAAGCCTTGGAAGGAGGTGCCAATAAACTGTTTCACAAGGTACGAACCCAGAAGTTATGCTCGGCTCATCCACTTCCCTCAATAGTATTCCGAATCTATCAGCAATTCCTTTTTAAAAAAAAAAATAGTTAAAAAAGAAAGAAACCTGAAAGAGATTACTTAGCAGCTAATAAAAAGGAAACAACTGCATGTGCCAGGATGAAAATACCTGTACGATGACCAGTTCAATGAGACAAGGAAATTGGCAATGATTGGTAAAATGATAATTCCTGAGTTCAAAAGAAATCTATGCCTTTTCGTCAGTACATACATTTATATATAAATGTATAAGAAAACTCTGGAAATCAGCTTGCAAACAAATTACTGTGGTTTCTTCTGAGGATATTGACATGAGAGCAGGGGTTTGTCTAAGGAAGATACAGTTAAGCAGAAACTTGAATGATGAGGGGCCAGAAGTCCTGAATGGGGGGGCAATAGTAAAAATTAAGACCATGAGCAGCAGAGGGAAAAAATAACGAGTCAGTGAGGGCAGGTATAGCTGAGTGCACTGGCTGAGGGCAGGAAGGCCGTCAAAGGGGCCTGGGGACCAATGTGTGCAGGCAGGGTTGTCTGAGGCATCTGGGTTTTCCTTAATAGACTGAAAACCTGTTAGAGCATCTGAAACATATATGATTAAGAAAAGTGATTTCTATTTTGAGGATATCATTCTGAGGGATGGTCAGGTAGGAGTGGGGAGGTGGTCGGCTCTCGGCAGGCTGGCGGCTTATAAGAGGGCTGACCGTGGAGATGGGCTGGGTCAACCCCGGAACACACCTTCACGGTACAGATGCAATCCCGAGGCGTCCCACGGGAAAGACGGGGGAGGCAGCTGAAGAAGAACATCCAAGATTTTGGGCTGAGCATTTGGGGAAATGATGGTGCCCTTACGGAGGCAGGGGGTGCCAAAGAAGGCCAGCACCCCACTGCCGTCTTTTGGGACCGTGGGCTCAAGCTGCTGGGTGCACAGCCAGATGGATGCATCCGGAGCCGATGGCAGGCACTGATTCCAGGAGATCCATCTGAGCACCAGCAATTAGAAATAAAGCTGAAAAGTCTGGAAAGAAGATAAGATCCAACATTAAAATTAATTTGTTGAGTCACAAAATCTGCTGGATGTTTTATTTGTTTGTTTATATGCTTGTTTCCCTAGTATGGTTATTAGGACCTCAAACATTAGTGAGTCATTGGGACTAAATATCTCTTGGCTATCCCGGAAAAATGGTCCTATTCTCTGTGTGGAGGTCTTTAGTAATAATATGTATTTTGACACTTTGGAGCAGTGTTTCTAAAATAAATAAAGGTGGAAGCAATGGTGGAAGATGGCAATAAGAGCTGCCTACTGAAAACGCAGTAAATCTCAAACAAATTTATTAATGAATCACCAGGTCCTTCTAGGATCACAAAAGTTCTAGTAGACAAACTGGATACAGAAAACAAGGTAAATAATGTCTTAATTATTTGCAGGGGTTACTGTGGGGCTGTGCCAGAATCAAACTTGTAATAATACTTTTGGTAAAATAAGCCCAATATTTCATTTGGATTTAATCATAATTGCATATGGATGGTGATTAGCCAAAGAGCAATAAAGTTAAATTAAATACAATTATTATCAATATTATTAAAGGTAGAAAAATGGAAAAAATGCCTACAGAAGAAGGAAAAAAAAACCTCTTACAGTGGAGAGATAGTTCTGATATTTTTTTATAGGTGTCTTTACCTTGGAAAATTTCTCTCTTTATCTGAGACTCCTGTCTACACCCTTTACCAAAGCAACATGCCAACATATTGCTAGAAAAATGGCTTAAAATTATGAAAACAATGCAGTTTCATGCTTTTGATTGGTGATCACTTTTTAAAACCTGTTACCTATTTGTGGCCCTATTTAAAGCAGGGACTGTGCATGAACACAGTAGGAAATAATTTATCTAGGAGTTTGCCCATTAAAAACTTCCCAACAAGGTAACCATTCTGAAATAATGAATATCCATTTAGCAAAATAAAGCCATTGGGATCACTGAAAAAAGACATCCTCTGGTAGGTACTGTTCATGGTCGTAAGATCGACAGGGCAGAAACCTAGTAAACATAATGTCCTTTCTGTAACTGTAGATTAATGATACCAAAAAAAAAAAAAAAAAAAAGATCGACAGGGCAGGGAAAGCAAGCTGGTGGCCAGCCTGTGCCACTGAACACAGCCTGAGTTTGGGGATGAGAGTGAATGGGTCAAAAACAACGCTGTCAGAGGCCATTTCTCATTGCAAAATAAATATACATGTAATGGAACAAGGGTTATTTGTTTCAGAGCAGAGAATGCTCTAGTGAAAGGGAAATTACAAAGGGAAACTGGAGCAAGAATGACTGGAGTTCTGAGGTGTCTTCTCAAAGGCGTATCTGCCTGGCCTGTCAACCCCTTTCCTTTTGAAGATGAGGGGTCAATAAATCATCTTTAGATAGCAGGGATTTCCTTTTTTAGGAAATGAACATGAGTAGGTGTTGGAATCTTAATTTTCGGTGGGAAAATTGCTATGTAGGTTTAGAGAATTTATGTATTTCTTTCCTATTTCAAATCACCCTGGATTTCTTTGGTTGATTCAAAACGAAGACAAGCCCTTAGTATATTTATATCAAATAAAGGGTTTATGAGACATGGATTTTCGATTCTCATTTATTTCTTTCAATATACTTTATGCCTTCCATTAGTACCCAACTCTATGAACAGAAACATTTTCTTAATAATATTGCTCTATTGGATTCAAAATATGTGAATTTTGTAAAATTAATTAATTAATTGGGTCAGATGTTAAATGTCAGCAGTTAACAATTGTCTAATATATTAACCAAATTAGGATATTAGTGTCTGCAGTCTGAGAGCAAGGAAATCCATCAGCATTTTCTTGAAAGTAATAAGGAAACAGGGTTCTACAGATTTCACACACACACACACACACACACACACACACACACATACACACACACACACACTCACACACACAGCTATCTGATCCCAGAAGTACAAAGAGAGTAATAATAGATTATTTGCTAATTGCTACTAGATACAGGTGCTGTACATAGATCAATAGTTGGGGCTCTTTTTAGAAACTTAATTCATGTTGATTTTAACACATCAAGAATACAGCAAATGAAAGGTAAAACCTGGAAGATAAAACAGAGATTTATACACCCCAGGATGTACTTACACATTTCAGTCTTTGGGGTGCCAGTAAAATTATAGAGTATCCGATAATAGCTATCCCTGGTACTTTCTTTGACTGATGAGAACCAAGAAAGAGAAAGACAGAAAGATTAAGAAGACCTTAAAATCCATACGACTAATAAAACTGTCCTTATTTACAAACATCACAGACTGTTACCAGAATAGCCAACAGCTACAGTGAATCACAGAAATGGTGATGTGTCTGCTGTTAGGGCACAGAAAAGTAAATGTCTGGCAGTGAAAATGAAGGGGATTTTTAATTAAATTAATGAATGGATAAGATACAAAAAATAAATGAAGATCTTCTTGCTCCTGAAGGCTATTCTTCCAGTAAATAAATCAGAGAAGGAGACAGTGGGTGTTTCCTTTCCTCTCAGACTGAGGGTCATCAATGCTTCAATCTCTCTCTCTCTCTCTCTCTCTCTCTCTCTCTCTCTCTATTGTAACTTCAAATCCAATACTGCTTAAGCATCTGCCCTATGGAAGGGGAAAGTCTTAGGATGCAGAGATACGCTGGTCACATATTTTCCCAAAATTGAGAGAAAAACTTTTGCTCTAAGGAAACACATTGTAACCAAACAATATCCATGTGTTTTCCAAATACAGCCTTTACTTTTTTCGCCTTCGTAGCAAAAGGCCTAAAAACTCTTATCCAATATAATAAAATAAAACAGTGTTTCTTCAATTGGAAAAGTTTTAGATTAAAAGACTGACTAATTAGGTAGAGTTAATATTGAACCTGTGTTTTGCTGTCAGTGTCTATTTGCTATAACATCACTGGCCTCTCCTACTACACCCCAGCATGAAGAACTAACTCAGTTCCTATCTGGGCTCCTTGGAGATGATTCCTGCCAAACAAGGAAGGGAGGAAGGGAGGGAGGGAGGGAGGGGGTAAAAACCTCGGAGCAATTTGAATTCAATCATTGCAAACTAAGATCAGTCTTCAGGATGGGTTTCTGTGCGAAGGGAGTGCTGAGCAGTTCTCCTGAGCATCCCTGGAGAATTGGGAGATTTCTACATGACACATGAAGGCATCTCACACTTGAGGAAAACCTGGCATCATAACTGAAAATCAGAATTTACAGAACATGATACAAGATTTGGCAAGCTGTTGACTTTTTACAAAAACATACTACTAGAGAGCCCCCCTTTGTGGTCAAAGATGGGTTTAATTATTGTTTCATCCATTATACACACCATGTTTATGAAAACAGTTTGTGACTTCCATGACACACTAGCACTTTCTTGATGTCCAAATGGCTGCGGGCATGAGGAGAGGTTACCCAGGGGTCTGTGCAACTCGCCCAGCAGATGGCCGGGCTTGCTCGAGATGGTCAACACGGAGCCACACATGAGATGATGGCATAGAAAGTTTTAATACTTTATCGCTTCTCAAGTGCCTCTGTAACAGTCACACATATTTTTCCTCTTTCTTAAAAGATGTTAAGACCGTCTTCCCTGCCCATTACCTGGAGTGAATTAGGGACAAGCTCAGGGTCCCCTATTTTGAATCTCAGAAAAGCAGGGAAGCTACTGAGGCCGAAGAGGCCCAAGGCCAAAGCTGAAGGAGGCAGGCAACCTCCCTGCTGTTCGGATGGCATATACGGCACCTGTCATATGACCAATAGACCAAAATGCATGCAGAATAAGTCACATTAAAAATTAATACGGGAAAAGGTTGTACTTTAGGACTTAAATGCCCTGCTCAAAAAAATTAATCACTGTTCTTCCCACTGGACACCTAGGAAGTTTTTGCAAAGAAATAAATGTGTTATGAACAAAATATATAAGCCAGACATAAAAAAAAAATGGCTTCTGTGATTTGTATGCCAGTGAGTGTATCTGATGATCTCTCTGATCACAAATAAGAGATTGGCTTTCCAAAAAGGCTTATTAGGGTAATTTGCAAAGCTTTCGGGCTCTGCTCCATTACCCTTATATTTTCTTGGTTGCATGTAATTCCGATTTGGGATGAGACCAGCTGCTGCATCCACGTCTGTGAAGCCAGCTTGGTGCAGAGGCCCACAGGGCTCTTTGCGGTTTGCTAGAGCTCGGAAATCAACAGAAAATTAAGACCAAGTGCTGAATGTGTGCCTGAAAATCTTTTTATAGATGAGCTCTAGGAATGCACATTCACTGAAGCAGACCCTTTGAACACCCTATTCACTTATATGTTTTCCAGAACTATTGATGTATAACCCTCTTATAATAAGACAAACTCTTGAGTACATACTGTCAACATATGGCCAGTGTGAATGACACCACTGCATAAACATGCTAACATACCTCAGCGCAGGCATGCCCTTTATGTGGGTAGGGTGAGCTGTTTGAACAGGAACGCCCCCCAAGATGAAGGGGAGGATGCCTACAGTTTCCAAGAGAAGAGAGGTTTGACCCAGCCCTGCGGTGCAGGCTGAAGGGGGGGTCACTGAGTTCCAATGTGCCCTCTGTCCAGGTTTCACACCCTCCCCTCCTCGCCCACATGCAGGGCAGAAGCTGGTCCCCTGGCTGTCCCTTGTTAAGATGGGGCACACACACAGCTCCGTAAATGCCCCACCACCTTCTGCGTATATGAAACTTCAGCGATATCTACACAATTCTCACCCCCCGGGCCCACCCCCTTCTTAAGAAAAAACGTCACATGCACTGCTCTTATTTTAGGTATGAGAACCCTGAGTTCCAGAAAGGCTGGGCCTGCCTCCACAGTGGCTGTGGAGGAGTCAGGGGAGTATGGAGACGGGCACTCGGTGTTTCCAACAGCATAGCCAGCACTGTCCTCGCGGCTCCACACAGCTCCGTCCAGAGCTCGCTTCACTGTGCGGTCATGTTAAGGTTGCTGACACAGCATGGGAAGATGGCATGAGGATCATGCACTGGATCAATAACATCTCTAAATACTGACGCATGGATTACCCAGAAGGAAAATTTCTGCCATATGTTGGGAGACACGGTCTTTCTGAAGTGGCTGGCTGCCGTTCACACAAGCAGACTCAGGCTTTTCCCAGGAAAATCAGCCTTGAAGCTGTCTCACCAAATTCTCTACTTTCTTGTTTAAACCTGTTCAGGACAAGTGCAAAAATTAGGCTGGTACTGGAACCAAACAGGACCACAGAAATAAACTTGTGTGAAGGACCAGCACCTTAGTAAGTAAGTTTCCTTCTTCAGATTGCTTAACTGTAAAGGGGTTTTGTTCTAGATTTAGGGTAGCATATTTAAATAGCATAGTTTTGCTGTCATTGAGAAATTCTAAGAATATTTCCTTACTAAAGCCTGTAGTTTCTCATGTAAACATCTTTGTCATTCATAAAGATGTTGTTTGTTCTGCAATCCCTAATTTTGGGGAACTTTCCGAGCCCTGTTATAGAAAGACAAAAAACCAAAGGTAAAGCCCATACAACCCTCCATCAGTTGTGAAACAAAGTTACTGAAGTTAATAAAAATTTTACTTAGATTATCAAGAGGCAAGGTGGAGACTATATGCATGATTTGTTGATTTATCTCATTTAGCACTTTCTCAATTAGCAATTTTAATATTTCTGTATTTGATAACTTACAAAATTGGAACTTTTCTCCATAAGAAAAAAGAGAGCTGCACAAATGTAAGTTTTATTTAAGTTCTGGATTTGAATCAGTCAACTGCAGATCAAGTATCTCCTTTTATACAAAGTTAAGTTAGCTGAGGGTCAGTTAATGTGCCCTCAGGGTTACTGGGAGGTCTTGTTAGGGGTACTAATAGTTCAAGCCTCTGGAATAACTAAGATCTCAGGATGTAATTCCTGACATTGGGGTCATGTTGACAAGAGTAAATCCTGGTAGCCTCATGTGTGAGGTGAAGTGAGAGAGTAGATTTGAATGGTTGGACCTACGGGAGAAACTCTGTCCTGGAAAAAGAGACTATTGTACATGAAAGCAACCAAAACTACAGAATTTCTACTTTTTTGCAAAGGAAACAACCTGAGACAATTAATCCCAACACCTTCTTTTCATATTAAATACAAATGGAGTAAGAGCCTTAGAAGTCATTTGCCTCACACAAGGCCTCCGGCAAGTGTGGACCTGACCCGGCCCACCACCTCCCGGGCGGCTCTTCCTGTCCCCAGCTGATGCACTGAAGGGTGCGCCCTGCTTGGATGCCTCCCAACCTAGCGGTTGTGTACCTGCCACTGGATGATTATTAGTTTTCCTGTAAGGATCCCAGATGGTATGAAGCAGGACATGTCAGTTTCTTCTCTCTACTACGCCCGTTCTTTTCTTTTTCTCTGAACAACAACAAATGCACATGTATAAAATGAAAGCAACATAGAAACCCAAACAAAAGCAGTAAAGAAAGGTCTTAAGGAAAAAGGGGTGTCATTCTGGAGGAAGCTCTGTAGTTCAGACACGAGCCCTCACACCTGTGAGCCCAGCCCATGGGCCCCCGGATCCCCAGAGGCACAGGATCCGTGTTTGTGGCCCCGGGGGTGTGCAGAGCACGGCTACAGCTGACGTGGCCCTGGGAGGGGCCCACCAGTGCTCTGAGCTCTCCTGCCCAAGGCCCATGCACTGCTCCACCCATAGCCCGGGAACGTTGCCCCAGCGTGGTTCCGGCCTCAGCTCCTCTCCCTGGTGCTCTCGTGCTGGGTTTAGGAAAGCTGCCCTCCTCCTGGGGCCTCCCACAGCCTGAACACCGCCTCAGACACCTGCTATGACCTCCACCTGTGGCTAATACCCTGCTACCCTGGGTGACTGCAAGGTCTCCAAGGATGGCATCTGCGAGCAACTTAATTCTTGCTTTGCACACAGTGCTTCACACCCAACTTGAAATATATAATGGTTCAATGTGCGCAGAAGGAAGGAATACAAATACTTCTAAGACTAGTTTCCCAGGATAGTTCTAATTCTCTATTAAAAGCAGCAACATTATATGTAAGGGACTTTATTTCTGAAAGATCCCTTGACATAAACAATATTTTTTAAAAATGTATGTAAGAAGATATTGTTATCCACTTTGGATGATGAGTTAAATCTTTTCAGAAGAAAGGCTGTGGAATAACAATGGATGAATTTATATTTCAAATGTGCTCTATTTTTTCATTGGTAGGGATAAAAAAAAATTGGCAGTGCTAAGATCATTGCTTGATTTGGCACTGAAAGCTTTCTCATTGTGTCAAAATAAAATACTGTTGTTCAGGATGTTTTGTTATCTTGATGTGCAAGAGATTGACTTTGAATTTTATAAGTGGAGTCATGTTACCATTCTATTTCTTAACATACTTGAATTACCTGATTTATTCACCACGGGAACAATAAGATTTTTATTACAGAATGAACAATTTTCACTGGCAAGGGTGCCAAAACAGCTATCAAATTTGGGGATGAGAGGGGGTATGAGCATTTAAATTATTATGTTTCAAAGGGTCTGTTTTGTAGAGATGGCAGTTGACCAGATAAAGTGACCACAGGCTATGAAAATGATCTACAAGTAAGTCATCACAGGAAGTTGTCCTGAACACTTATGGCCAGAAGGGACCTGTGTGCCTGGATCTTTCTGTTCTCACTGTGACTCTCTGCAGGGAAGTCTCTCCACTTCTAACCAGCCTGCCACCCATTGATATGGAAGAATTACCCTCAGCTGTACTGGTTTGCACTGTACTTCTAGCCTCTGGAAACCTTGCATGGAGACTCATGACCAGCTTGTAGGCCTGGAATATCATGATTGTGGCCCTTAGCTTGCCCCACCTGTGAAACATAACCCCTAAGACCTCCACTTTGGAAATCTTCACTTTGGAATTAAACAAAATACTTCTAAATAGTCCATGGGTCAAAATGAGATCTCAAGAGAGTGAATAGGAAAATACAACATATCAAAATTTGTGAGATGCAGCTAAAGCAGTGTAGAGAGGGTGAAGTATAGCACTGATCGTAACTGAGAAAAGCACATGGGTTTTTCCTGGGTCCCTGAGTATTGGTAGAATTCCATGGTGCAGGGTTGAATTGTGTCCACCAGAAAGATACGTTGAAGTCCTAACCCTAGGGTTTGTATATGTGACCTTATTTGGAAACTGCCTCTCTATGGATGAAATCAAGTAAAGATGAGGTCATACTAGATTACAGAGGGCCTTAGCCCAGTGACTGGGGTCCTATAAGAAGAGGGAAGTTTGGGCACAGATACACAGGAACAGGCCTTGGGGTGACAGAGGCAGAGACAGTTAAATGCTGCCATGGGCCAAGGGCCACCAAGGATTGCCATCAATCATCAGAAGCTGAGCAGGTAATGCAGGACCTTCCCCAGATTCTGCATCAGGATCACAGCCCTGCTGACACCTTGATCTCAGATTTCTATCTTCTAGAACCATAAGAGAATAAATCTCTGTGATCTAAGCCCCCCAGCTCATGGTGCTCTGTTAAGGCAACCCTGGGAAACTACGCACATGGACATAACTCTCGAAGGGTTATCAGATCATCTTTATCCACCACGTGCCTAACATGTCCAAGGAATCAAATCAGGTCACAGCATACAAACTTCTCAAATTTCAGAATGTGGTGAGTCCACATTTTACAGGCCCATTGCTCGCCCTGGCTTACTGACCCAATGTTACAGGGTCTCACCCCCACATGCACATCAGCTGCTCCCAGTACCCTTACAGAAGGAGGACTGGGGCTGCCTGAGGGCACACGTGTCCTCACATGAGCTTCAAATCATCCTGTGACTGCCATTATCAACAGCCATTTAGGGCTTTCTCCCTGACTCACAGCTATTCTCGCTTTGGAAGTGGGCACCCCCATGTGCTAGGGCAGCCTGGTATGGCCTGTGACTAGCTACCCCTGGAGCCATCAGGAAGCAAAGCCTGCCTCCGAGAATTCCTACTTCTACCTGGGAGCCGGACAGCACTCGGCCAGGCTTCCACATGCAGTAATGATTCCTCACCCCTCAGCAGCTCAGCAAAATAGCTCTTTGGTGCCTGTGCCCATGGGGTTCAGCTGCAACTCCACACCAAATCGGAAATGATCTGATGAGTTCTCACCCCAAAGGGTGAATGCCAGACAGCACTCAGAATATTCACGGTTGAACAAGAAGAAGCTTTAGCCATAGAGCATCATGTCACAGTGAAACGTTAGGAGAGAATGAGGTCAATGGAGAATCTGCCTGCACCCCTGCAGTCAGCTCTCCCATCGACCTCTGGCCCTCACACCAACCAATTTTTATGCAGTCTTGGTCCTAAAACTTCCTTTGTCTATGTTACTTTAGAAGCAATGAGGGAAGAGCTATATTAAAATGAACTTTCAACACAAGTTTCTAGGAATTGGAAAAGGCATGCCCTTTCCCTTGGGCACCTTCTTAGACTGGGGACTCTGTGGGGAGGCCAAGGACATCGGTCAGGATGTGTTAGTTGATAGCTGACTTCCTGAAATCAGACCTGCCTCATCAAAGACTCTCCTCACCATCGTCTGGGGTACTTTTCCTCCAGAGGTGACTTTCTCAAGTCAGAAGGACGGCACAGAGTGCGCAGTGAACGCCCCCTGTGCCTGAAATAAACCAGTTAAAACTTGGAGACCCGTGTTTCCTTACCTGACTCTGTACATACACATTTATGAGAATTTTCATTACATTCAAGTCAAATTCATGGGACTCAGGTTTATTCCTTGGGATGAAAACTACTCCCCTGAAAATCATTGAGATTCCTGAACTACACATTTAATGAACCAGCAAGCCCTTGTTTTACAGACGGGCTGGAGGGTGTCCTGCTTGTTTTCTTCTACAGAGTTGAGTTCAACCAACTGCAAGCACCTTTTACGTTGGTTTAGTCTACCAACAGATGCAATGTTTGTCGATAAAGACCTTTCTCACTTTTTATGAAAATGATGAGTTATCAACATTTTGCTTGAAGGCACAAGATACAGTCCCACCTTCATTCAGATCCATTAAATATGCCAGAGACCCAGCTGTCAATACCATTGTGGAGTAAATTTAATTTCCAGAGTCAATATAGAGCCGGCTGCATTAAGCATAAGATAATTCTGGCACATTATTAATTTGAATGGCCATGTAAGGCATTGTCTAGACAAGATATAAGCCCAAGTTTTCACAGGCAATCTGTACATAAAATGAAGTATGCCAAGGTTGTAAAGAATACTAATAACACTGATCTGGCTTATTAACCGATATTGATTGCTTTTACTCTGACACGGTCTAGAAGCATCAGAGGTGAAATACTGAAATGTTCAGCACTAGCGCTCTTGTTCTGACAAAACAGTAAATATTCTAAAGGAGTTGTGAGGTGCAATCCATGGAGCTTTTTTTTTCAAAGACAGCAACCCAATTTGCAATTCTGAAAAAAACTGATAGCATGATTATGAACTTCTGTATGCTAGGAAATATTACAATTATTAATATTTGTGGCAGCTGGCTACACTACTGTTCATGATGGCTTTGATTAGTCATAACCCATTTCAAATGCTTCCCAGAGTATGTACTTTCAGGTCGCTGTCTTTCTAGGTCCTGTCCTGCTCAGTCTTATGCAACACAAATCCTTGGTATTGATTACAGGCCCCCAGTGGGTGTGGTGTGCCACCTGAAGATTGATGGTGACCCATCGACCCGTCCAACACAGGCTTGGAAGGACAATCACTGGTGGTCCCCAAAAGGCAAGGGTCAAAATATTGAGCCTCTTGTCTGCAGCTACTGGAGTCAGAGGGTGGCCATTTCTTGCCAATTAGCAGCTCAGAAGCTGCCCACTTCTAGCACTAGCAAGCCCACAAGGCCTCAGCTCACCAGGAGCCTGCTGTGCCTCCCAGCTAAGCAGCCACAGAGAGAGCAGCATGCATCTGAGAGACAGACAGACCTGGACTAAGAGCCTGACTCTACCACTTACTAGGCATGTCGCTGTTGAAAAGAAATCTTATTTTGTGAGACTCAGTTTCCTCTAGTTCAAATGAGGAAGAACAACTGATTAATGTTAGTCAGGGTCCAGCTACAAAACCACTCTAGGCATTTCAAACCAAAGGATATCAAACAGGGAGTTTGTTCCACAACTGATGAAAGAGCTGAGAAGCACAGTAGGGGACAGTGAGGTGATCCGGACGTCAGCCAGGGCGGAGCCCTCTCCCACCCTCGACGGGGAGCACAGGGGATGTCCTGGAGCCCAAAACTGAGGCTGGAGCTCTGGCACAGTGGGGCTTCCAGGGGCCTGGTGATCAGGGAGGACATTATGCAATGGGGAATTCCTGAGGCTGAGAGGGTGGAAGGAATACGAGCACTTCTCCCTGCCTCCTTTCCTGCAGGATTCGGCTGTCAGGCAGAAGCCATTGGTGAAGAAGCCGGAGGCATGGAGACCCCAGACAGCAAGGAGCTGGTGAGGGGGGTCCGGTACCAGAGACAGTGCCAGGAGCAGGGCTGAAGGGCACAAGGCAGAGAGGGTGCCTGGTTCCAGTGAAGCAGCCTATTTCCTTTCATGTAATTGCAATACAAAACTCTCTGACTTTCTCCACCTTTTGCTAAAATAATTAGCAAAGGTAGGTTTTGACAGAACAGAGCTCAGCTTGAGTGACGGTGATCAGCTTTGGCAAATCCATCATAAAAGGTGGGGTGGACTCCATGGGCATCTTGGAGGCCAGGAAAAACAAACACAGTGAGAGAAGAGGTGGAAAGATGAAGGCTCATTGTGTGATTTTGGGACAGGGAAACCTTGAGAAGATAAATCCATGCAAGTTGCTTTAATAAAGGAATTCTGTGGCTGAGCAATTAAGACAGCCTTGGCTGCAGAGCATCCTTTTTCACAACTCAAGCTTTCTCAGTTTGCATTTTCATACCGACAGGCTGTTTGGTGTCCTGCCAGTAAGTTGTCGCCAGCCGTCAGAAGGTCTGCACTCCAGTCAGTGACTGGCCACTTCCTAGATGCCTGAATTTGGAAAACTCGAACTGTTCCTAGCACTCAACTTCCTAACTGGCAATACATCATCTTCCTATGAGAAGGAGATGAACAGCTTAACATTAAAAACATCAAATTCTCTATTAATATAAAGTAATAATCTTTTCAGGAAAAGCCAATGGTTTCAGGATGAATTGACAGGACAGATTTCTGTCAAGTATCTAACCCAGGACCATCAGGGGGATTTGGAAATACCAAGAAAAGGAAGCTGACAGCATACAGTTTCCAGTCTCATGAAGCAATGTTTAGGCAAATAATGACATCACAACTTAGCAAGTGCTACTCTTTATGAATAATACTGACCCGCTGTCCTCATTACACAGACGCTCTGCACATGCAAATGATGATCCCTCTTCCCAGGATACAACTGTAAGCTCTCCTTCTATTGAATCTGGGCTTGCTCCACGGAGCAGTGTGTCTGCCTGTGCCTCTTTCTCCATCTATAGCAGGTGGAATCCATTTCATTAACAGACATCTTCATAAAAAAAGAATGTAAGTTGTTATTCTTCACATATAACTAGTTCAGTGTGGTAGAATAATATGCTGTGATTTCAACTGGAAAATTCTTGAAAGATTTGATTAACATCTTAATTCATGAATACTGGACTTAAAAAATCTAATCATGTAATTTTCACCTTTTCCAATAAGAAGCCAGAACACATTATATAATGGAATAAATAGAGGGCAAATTCAGAGCAAACTGAAAATATTAGAAAAAAAGCAGAAGAAACAATGAGAGTTGTAAAATAAAGGGGAAAGGACACATAAATAATGCATCCCCAGGGCTTCCTGGTTTTACAGAGGGTGTGCAAATTTGTCTGGAGATGTAAATGTAACTGTTCCCCATACTGTACTTCATAGCCCCGAGCTAAAGCAACACATTGGCTCAAGGCCATCACCGCCCCTGGGAGACTGGGGAGAAATCTCATTAGAAGTGATGGGGCCACAGCTCCCTGTACCCTCTCAGTGAGGAAGTGACTGATGTGTCCCCGAGAGAGGGCTGTGACATGCATCCGGGCAGCCGATGTGCGAAGCCCAGGTACAGCCCATAGAACATGCCCTGGACAGGGTCTGCATGGTGTGGTTGGAGCTGAGTATGGTTTCTACACTTGTAAAGGGCTGTTAGAAAAAAACAAACACATAAAGGACTGGGTCCTGCAAGGCCTAAGATATACCTTATCTGGCTTTTATAAAAAAAAGTCTCCCAACCCCTGTTCTAAGCAGCCAACACAGTTAGATTTAAGCTCAGAGGTATTTGATGGGCAAATAGAATAGACTGAGTGATAGATGCTGCCATTTAAAAATATTTGAGGCCCTACTCAGGGCCAGGCACTTCTCCAGGGTCTAGGAGAAAAAATAAATAAATAAAACAACTGTATAAATCAGACAAAGCTTACCTTCTAGAGGGAGAGAGAGGCAGCACATGCGTGAGTACTCCAGTGAGCTCTTGATGAATGACAAGTCTATGGGACATTTCAGAAATACACAAAACAGTAGCCATTTATTATTTCTCCCAAGTCCGTGAGTATGGGGGTCACCGGACCCAGGGTGCCTCCACTGGCAGCTGGTCTCGCCTGGGCTCAGGCACCTGTGATAAGCCTGGGGCTGGCTGCTCAGGCTGGCGTCACTTATAGGTGTGTGCCCCCCTCTCAGCGGGCATGGAAGGGTGGCTCTACTCTGCTCCACGTGTCTCTCACCCTCTGCTTGGCATTAGCAGGCTCAGGCACCTCCAGTCCATGATGAGAGCAGGGGATCAAGGGAGCAAATGCAACTCAGGGTGCTGCTCCAGACCTGAGTGTGAAATCATCATGTCCCTTCTACCTTTCCTGTTGGCTAAACCAAATCAGCCACTGTCAGGGGCCCTACAGAGGTCCCTGGCAAAGGGCCTGGATAGGGGCAGGGGCTCCAGTGGGGGCCATAGTGCAATCCCCACAATAGCAAACAGCAAGGCATGTTAGCAGCTGACACAGTGTGCAGAACAAAAGAAGTGTAAAGGAATGCAAGTATGGGGTTCAGAGGGAGATTTCAGTTAGGATTCAAAGCTGGGGAGTGGACCATCAGATCAGTGGTTCCCAGACCCAACCCCACACCATGGTTATCCAGGGAAAGCTGTGCACAGGCTGCCTGCGAGCTGCTGCTTTAGAAGTCGTGGTTTGACTGAGGCTGCTGCTCTGAAATCAGGCACGGCATGGAATTCAGTGCAGTTTTATTTCAGAAAAAACTAGTGAATAAGTCATGTTTTAGAGCGTGCTCTGATTTGTCTGAAAGAGAAATTGTATTTATAGCTCAAGATTTCAGTGCTTTGGTGATAGTATCTCCTTTATCAGGCCTCAGTAAAGCAGACAAATCTCCTTGGAGGGCTCACATCACTGAATAAAAATTGTGATGGTGTCGTAAAGGAAGACTCAGACTAGTCACTTCTGCATATATAAAATCCTAGGAGGCTCCTCAATAAACATAGAAATCAATGATAGAGAAAACTAACTTGTCAATATTTCTAATTAGGGCTAAACCTGGGGCTCAGAGAGCTAATGAATGAAGTCCTTCACGCAGAGAAAGTGCAAAGACACTGCGAAGGCAGCTCAGTTTGCGGAGGGAAGCGGGAAATACCGCTTGTCAACATGAAATGAAGTTGCCCATGGGCTTTTGCATGATGGCTTAGGGCAGCTGTGCTGGCACAAAACCCAGAACACTCCTTCTTGGACACTGGGTTCCAACTTAAGCTGTTTGCCACCTGCAGAATCTAAGCCAATTTCCTTGGAAGGAAATCCTCATAGTCTCTTGTCTGAAATATGTTTTCCCTGGAATTTCATGACATATTTTGTCTTCTATAGTCATTTCCTGCCTGAAGATGACTCAAGCTGACTTGGGTCTTTCTGCACACACCACATTATATTATCCATTCACAGGAAGTGAAAATAGGAAACTATTCCGTGTATTGCGCTTTCCTCTGTGTTGAGGTCTTAACATATGCAGCACCAGCTAACCCGTTACATTTTTTTTTCCTCCTTCTAATGCTTTTTTCCATGGTTTTTACAAAAGATTATAGAAGGGTTCTTCACTATAATGACCTTAAATCGTTCATGCATGTTTTTCCTGCCTTTACAGAACCTGACACCCTGTTTATCTGCTCCAGTTGGCGCTCCACATCTAGTAGATGCTTTCTCTGTGCTTCAATGGCTTTCAGATCGTATCCTCAGAAGCTACAACTAATTCAGAGCCCTTCAGCATAAGAGAGGCATTTAATTTATTCTTCTCAGTAGGTTTCACCTTGTCTATGGTGGATTTCATCTGCCATCATGCTGCCCAATTACTGAGTTCTGTTCAGCCCACAGGGGAAGCCTCTCCATCCTCTCGGGTCTCGACAAGTCGAAGACTTTTGTGTCCTCAGCACATTTCAGTCTCTTGTTCCTCAGCCACATTTAACATCATCAACAATTGGCATTGGACTTTATTTCTGGCACTGACTGTACCCCTGAGCTGTTGGGCAGTGGAGAAGGTACTCAGAGGGCAATTTCAAGATCAAATCTTCCCTGGGTTCTGTCAGCGACCTACCCAGCCCACCTATTCAGGAAGGCTGTTCTGACCACCCCAGGTCTCCCTCCGCTACTACTGGGCCAGAGCTCACATGCTGTTGCAGTCACACCTCTTCTGGTCCTTGGTACCTCTCACTCCCAGTCTGCACAGCCCAGTGCAGCTCCTCCGCGTTCTGTCCAGGCATCCTCCTACACGCCTCTGTGGTGTGTCCTAGCTCTGAAGAAAAGTCACAATATGTTCATTCCACTTGGCTTGGCTTTGGTGTCCCCTCTATAATCTTTTGTCAAAACCAAAACCAGAACTAAAACTACCACAAAACTCAGGGGTTCTGTGATCCACAGCATGGTGGGCAAAGACGGACCCAGGGAGCCCGGGAGTGGCAGGAACAGCAGTGGGTGGCCTGGCGGCTCCCTGCATGCCTGCCAGGCCTCATGGCTGAGAGGCCTTACGGAAGCTGAGTCCTTTCTCTGACCATCCCATGTATGTGTGAGCTCCTGTCACCTTCTCCACCCATGGGCTCTGAGTTTTAAGTTAGGACAGGAAAAAAATCAAAAACAAAAACTAACCACAACCGTTTAAAGGTCACAAATCATATCTTATTAACTATCCCTTTGTTAGTTTACATATTTTCTCCCTCTACTTAATCTGAACCCCCTGTCCATCTGTAATCAGCATGCCAGCACTTTTCTCTGGAGCCTGCGCTGGCTGGGTCCCACCACTTGCCTGAGTGTGAATTCTGCCTGCTTCACCCTCTGGGACCCAGACCCCCGATTCTGCTGGCTACCTGCCTGCCTCCTACATCTCCAGTAGGAATTGTCAGGGGGTCCCCTGACCTCTGCTGATACCATCCTACTAACAGGTCGGAATGACCCACTGACTCGTCATGAACACCTGCTGCTGGTGAGAGGGTGAGGTCACCTGCCACCGGAAGAAAAAATAGCTTGGAAGGCACGTTTGTTTATCAAGATGCTCTGTGCAAAGGCAGACCACGGCAAACACCATGGAGCAGCTCTGAATGTGCATCAGGCCACCTACCTTTCCATTTGTTCCCGTGCCCCTCACAGCTCCTCTGACTATCGAGGGAAAAACAAGCAAATTCAGACATTCATATCCCAAACCCTGCAACTAATTTCTTGGTGAATCCTGTTGGCCGTGCTTCCTAAATATGCTCAATGTACTAAGCCCATCTTACTAACCTGATGGCCACAGCTCCTGTCCAGCTGCCGCCACGTGTCACCTGGACTGCACAGCGCTTGTCTCCTACATGTTCGTAAAGAAATGGAGCACCTACACACACACATGCACACACGCACGTGCATACACACACACACACACACACACACACACACCATGGTTTAGATCATGCTGCTACTGGGGTGCAGATTCTCCAGTGGTTTCATTTCCACACCTCCCTGGGAAACACAGCAGAGTCCTCCCCATGCCCGAAGATCCTTCTCTGTCCTGCCACTGCAGGTTCCGACATAAGCCCCCCACTCCCCGCTCCCCGCCTGCCCACCTCTGCTCATCTCTCCTGCTCCTCCTGCACTGAGGTCCTGCGCCACGGCTCTCTCTGCCTCCCTCCGCTCTACACTGGGGCATGCCTCCTCTGCCCCTCCAGAGCTCTGCATACATGCCACCTGAGTAAGAGCCTTTCCTGATCACGTCTAGGGGCCATGTCTTCCCCTCCATCCCCTGCCACCTGGCATGGCTCTGCTCTCTGATCCCTCTGTGCCCAGCTTACCTGGGTGCTCGCCCGGTGACTGGCCTGTCTCTCAGAGTGGTGAAGCCCCCCAAGAGCAGGGCCTTTCCTTTTGGGGTTGGCTCTGCATCCTTGGCTCCTGGAGCAATACCCAGCTCCTGGAGGGTACATGAATAACAGGATGTATTCTCTCTGACTTGCTGGAAAGACAGCAGGGCTGGTGCCCTGGCAGCACGAGGAGTGGGCAAGACTGCACGCTGACCCTCCACAAGCACGTCCTGGATTCAAGACCTGGTAGAGCTGCTGTCTTCTCCGTTCCAGCGCTGGGAATGCAGGCTCCCTGAAATGCTTCTTCTGATGGCTCTTACCACAAACTCATGAGGGACCCAGGGTGGCCACGGTGTCTAGGGAACAGAATATTATTATTTAAACTGTCTTTCCTGTGTAATAGTTATTTCAATATTAGTAGTATGGCATTAGGACAGGACCAGTACCATATTATACACTTAGTATCAGTACTGTGCTAGTACTACTGTATGAGGACAATAGTATTGCTCTAATAAAAGAGTATTTAGCAAAGGAAAGTTGCTCACTGTGCAGGCCTATTGGCCCTGATAGTGGTGCCAACTGGCCTTAGAAGTCTAAAACAAGTGGCAAGAGACAGGAGGGTGACCTCTTAATATCAGAAACTCTAATCTGAGGAATGTACACCAAAGCTATAACCTATCATATATCAACAAAAATGTGTCATCTCCATATGCATGGCTGTCCACTACACTGCTTTCTACTAAGACAGATAACAGAACCTGTAATATATGCATTATAATGCAGTTTTAAAGTGTGTACTTCATCTTTAATAGTCTAGATCCAAAAGGACTATAGAAAGCAAGCTTACTAATTATTTGTAGAATAAGTATTGAAATGTCTATGAGTAAAGGAAAGGATAAGTTCCAACACATTCATTAGGAGAAATATTATAGTCATTTAAAATATTTGTACAAAATTGCATAGCACTAGAGAAAAATGCTTATGTTAAATGAAAAAATGCAAAATTCAGAAATGTACATGCTCTTTGATTGTAATTTTGCAAAGTATCTGAGTATTTATGGACAAAGGCTACAAAGAATGTACAGAATCAATACACTGTTGAAGTGAGAGGATAATATTGTTTTTCTTTGAATTTATTATCATGTTCTTTTATCATTTACAGTAAAAAGAAGAGGAAAGGAGGGACCCTTTCAAAACAAGCTATTCTGCCCTGATGGGGTTCAGTTGCCATTTACTTGGGGACCACCAGCTGGGCATTGTAGGAAGCTAGGCTGGACAGTCTGTCATGGCTGCTGTGTCGTTCCTGTAACTGACCCATCCCAAGCCACTGGCCAGGACACCTCTGCCCTCATCAGGAGCCCAGGAAGCCGGGGAGAAAGAGTGCACACAGGTGAATGGAGGGCAGGTGTGCAGACGGAGGGATTGCCAAGAGAATGAATGAGTTGCTGAGGAGGAAGCACCCAAGGGTACAAGGTGGGGAGACACGTGGCGGGGAGACACAGATAGCGTGTACCCCTGTCCTCTCTACTGGACTCATCCTCTCCCTGAGCACATGGGCTTCCCACATGCAGACACTGCAGGCTCAGGATGGAGGCACGTCGGACAGAGCTGCTGGACGGTTCATAGAGCTAACCGACCGGGGTTTCATCTTATCAACTGAGCTGCATGCATGGGATGTCTTGGTCCTTCAGGCTGCAACAGAACACCACAGACTGCATGCTTACAGACAACAGTTTATTCCTCAGCTCTGGAAGTTGAAGTCCAGGAGCAAGGTGCCCCCTGTTTTCCTCCCAAAGCTCACCTCCTGATGCCATCAACACTGGAGGTTAGACTTCAAACTACGAATTTTGGGGGAACACAAACATTCAGTCTAGAGAACAGATTTATGATATTACCCCTCGCAAAAATAAAAATCCAAAACTAATTTGTAATTGTGCTTTAAGCACATGTTTCTCATGTCTTTGTTATTAGATACCACATTTTTTACTTCAAAAATACTTTGAATTCAAATGTACATGAAACATATTTGAAAGGTGGCAAAAAACAGCAGAAATTCAATGCCTACTGAACGACTTGCAGAAGTCGCCAAAGATGCTTTTCTGTTTAATCTTGATCTAACACAAAAGTTTTTCAGAGAGTCCTTATTATCAGAGGAGCAAATACAAATACATCTAGTAATAGTTCCGTGTATTTATCAGTAGAACGTTATACATCCATTTATTCACTTGCCCATTTTTATCTGTGTGGCAGTGAGGGACAGAGAGGTCGAGGAGGGCAGCCATGTGCCCCCGGAGCTGTGGCAGAGAAGGGTTCATGTGCAACCACACCTGCTAGACAAGAGCTGCTTGTTCTTCAGTGCACGGCAGGGGGAGGGTCTGGGGGGGAATCTGAGGCTGGGAACCGCACTTGTTCCTGGGGTTGCCATAACAAGTACCACAAACAGAATGGCCTAAAACAAAAGAAATTTACTGTCTTTCACTTCTGGAGGCCAGAAACGTGAAATCAAGGTGTCGGCAGGGCCACACTCCCTCCCCAGGCTTGTGGGGAGGATCTTCCACCTTCCTCCAGCTCCTGGCGCTTCCTGCAATCCTCGGCTTGTAGCTGCACCTTGTCAATCCCTGCATTTGTTTTCCCAGAACCTTTCCCTGCTGCGCCTCTGTGTCCCTGCCTGTGATGGTGGGTTTAGGACTGACCTGGATGCAGTATGGCCTCATCCTAATTTGGGTGCATCTGCACAGACCCTATTTCCAAATAAGGTCACATTGCGAAGTTCCCGGTAAACAAGAATCTGGGGAAGGCACTGTTCCACCAAGCAAAGTAAGAAATACCCACACTGAGGAAGAAAGCAGGGGGGAAGGTGGGATTCTGAGGCAGGCCGTGGTGAGGATGGCACTGATCGGACTGCTGTCTCCAGTGCATTTACAAAACACCACTTTGAGAAGTAAACACACAAATGTCAACAATATTTTAAATATTTTTAACTACAAAGGCAATGCTTTTCTCTTATAAAGATGAATGCATAAAATAAGAAGGGATTGTGGGAAACAGAGGAGCCCCTTCAGACGTGATTTCACGGGCTACAGGTCAGCCACACAACACAAGGCTGATGTGACACAGAGAGGGCAAATTCAGAGATGCCCTGGAGTAGGATGACCCGGACACCTGGTCCTAGTGGCACATTGGAGACGGGGGAACAGGATGGGGCAGGGAGTCCACTGTGTTTTCTCTAGAAATGCTCTTAATCTAATGGTGCTAAATTGTTTAAGCCTGGACTTTGAAAGGGCAGAGGCACTTGGTACCGTTTTAGGATGAAGGAACCGGTGAATGAGGGAATGAACAAGTTCCACATCAATACTTAAAATACTTGAACACACCTGAGCCCTGCTAAGTCCTACTTAACTAGCATTCCCTGGGCAGCTGGCCATGTGCGGATCAAGAAGTTAGGGTCTTTCACACATTGAGAGTGACCTCATCTCGTCTGTGCAAGCCAGTGCCAGGTTCAGATGGTGATAAATGAGGACACTGAGACTCAGAGGGACCATGTGGCCTCACCAAGGTTGCAGGCACATCCACGCCCATGTCAGTGTGGCTCTCACAGCAGGTCAGTGTGGATTCTGGTGAGAGACAGAGACCTTGCATTAAGTGGTCTCTTCCACATGCAACTGGGGTGGGAAGCTGCCCTTGAGGTCCTCAGTCCCCTCCTGGGCCTCCCTTTAGCGCCTGCATTCTGGACATTGCTTCCCCGTGTGAGCATCACACAGAGGCCCTGTGGAACAGCAAGGCTAACATAAAGGCTTCACGCAGTACATTTTCCTCACTACTCAGACTTGGGCTCTTTTTAGACCACAACTTTTGTAAAGAAAGCATATGCCCCTCACTACACAGAAGCAGGAGCGGTCAGCCAAAACTCCGAAGGGATGTGTTTCAAAATGCTGGCCCTGATCCTTCGCCATTCCTCGTCATTACCCACTTGCTAATTGAGCATGAGCTTCCACATGCAGGGGCTGAACTCTGAGTAGAAGGCTTCATTCCCTTGACATGTGGCCTGGCCAAGCAAGAGAGAAGTGACACAGCTCAATCCTGCAGTACCAGCCAAAATCCAAAGTCAAACACAGCCTGCCTCTCTCCCTGAAGTGCATCTGATCGAGAATAGCAGCGGGAAACCATTCAGGACTTGGAGGTCTTTCGTCCTCCGTTGAAAGTAGGACAATGCTACACGTGCGATACAAGTCATCCCACCTCCATGATGACATTTATGGAGGGGACAGCTTCTGACATACCATATTTATACTAAAGCACACACTGCTAAGTCCAATGTCCTCAGGAAAACTAACATTAGCAACCCTTGATGACCAGCTCGAGGCAAAACCCAAGGTTTTCTCACTTCAAAAAGCCAGTCTGTGGCAGTGGCTGCCCAGGAAGAGATTAGCGCAATCACGAAGTGCAGTTCTGGCCCCGGACTGCACCTGGGCTGACCAGTGGCCTGCACGGACACCTGGCTGACTCATCTGCCCATGGCCTTCCTGCCTTCCCATCTATATCCCTCCACAAGCTGTGTGATGGTGCACTTACACTGATCTGTCACTCTTTTCACTTAAAATAGGAAAGACATTCCTTAAACTGGTCTACTTCTAGAAGTACCCTGCCACTGAAGGGTGATAGCGTATCAAATCACTATATGCACCGTAATTTCCCAGAGAAGGTTGAATATTTTAAAGGAGGCAAAAAAGATCAAATACACAGCTTCGGAGAGAAAACGTCTTTCCTTGAAGGGTTGGCAAGTGATCTATGTCGCTTACCTTTTAGAACAGAAGCCAGGAAGAGAGTTTCATATTTTAAAAGAAAATTCACACTTTAAAGGAAAGAAAAATGAATCAAGAACAAACATTGTGAGGGAAACTAGCTAAAATAAACTATGATCTCCTCATCTCTTGAGTTTGCTGTAAGTGAGCTCAGCACACGGCATGGCAGAAGATATTTTTAAAGAAATGTCAGAATGTGCCCTGCCTCAATTCTCTCCATCCTGCATGTGCCATTTCGCCCAGGTGGAACCCGAGGACTGCCGTCATTGTAGTTGTGGATGTAAACCATTGCGATTACCACCTCTCAGCAAGTCACAGAGGACAATGCATGGGACAAGGTGCTGCCCCAGGGAGGAACTCGCCTGCATCCCAAGGCCGTGACCCCAGTGGTCACATCAGGGCTTTCAAATGAGTCCTCAAGCATGCTGAGCCCAGCAGGGATGAGGGGTCCTGCAGGTGTCTGCGCAGTGTCCTTACCCAGGAAAGGTCTAGTAACCAGTCAAAGGAAGTCACATCAGTAGGAGGGGTGGGACAGGGAGCAGGGCCTGCCATATTTTCAGGAGCTCTTTGCAGACCCAGGCCCCCAGGCCACATGCAGACTGGGGAACTCTGGCTTCTAAGTGCACTCTGGATGAAGGCAGGCCCTGGGAACTGACAGCGGCTACTGGAACCCTGGGGACCACACTCCTCGGCCATGTTGCCTGGGCGTGCAGCTCAGAGAAGGTGGGGCTGGAGGCCAGGTTCTGAGCTTCAGCAGGCCCCTCCCCTGACAGCCTGCTGCAGAGGACATGGCTTTGGTCGGGTGTGAGGTTCCTATGACTGCCCCATGCACCTGCCCAGCCTGTGAAGGACTTCTCTTCTGAGCCAGTCCCCATTGGCCAGCAGGCTCCCAGCTTCCAGAGAAGCCCATCACGGTTCACCAGAGGCCACCTGCTTTTTGCTGATGGAGGTGCCTGTAGCCTGGGGCTGCAGGGGCTGGCACAGCAGGGAGCATCCTGCACCTAGGCCTCACAGTTTGCCTGGTCCGTGTGCTTTGGGGCATGTGGCATGACGTCTTACTTCCCACCCGGGTGGAGTTAATTGCCCTGTTATCAGTGTCACGTGGTGGTCAATGAGCTCGAGTAAGGGAGACCCAAGCAGAGTCCGAGGCCCACACAGCTCCCCAGGGAATGGGGCCTCCCTCCGGGGCCTGTAGTCACCGTGCTGGCCTCCACCTGGGCACTCGCCATTCCGCTGGGATGGCATGTCTGGGCAGCCACCAGGTCCCTCCAGACCACCTTCTGCTTGAGGGGAGCCTCAACTCAATCACCGTCGTGTGTGTGTGTTACCAGGGCCTGTGCACAGTCAGATTCTTACAATGCAAATCCAGCATGACCCTGCTGAGGGCAGAAGCAGAGCAGACCTCCAGGCTACTCCCGCCTCTCTTCTCTGCCCGTTTGCAGTACGGGTTTCAGGCATAGCTGGTCGTTGCCTGAGCAGATCCTGCACCTGGTATGACCTCCTCCTGATCTCAGCTTTGGAAATCAGCCTCCGTCAGGAAACCTGCTTGGACCCAAATCCTCTCCCCTCACCCTGCCTTGCCACCAACGCCATTCCCAGGCAGCTGTTTGTTCCCACACACCCCCGGGTCCTTGTTCAAATGTATGTTGTGTTGCATAGTAATAAGCAGTCTTTCCCTCTGGCCACCTCCTCTAGGCTGGACACCATCATGGCACACCCATGTCTTCTGGCAGACTCCAGTGAGTGGCAGAGCAAATTCCAAGACCAGGCCACCAACAAGATAAATGTTCTCATGTGGAAGTGTTCCCTCAAGAGCCTGGACACATTCTCAAGAGCAAGGAGGGTCCTGTAGTTACGTCCACACTCATGTAGGAGTAGTGCCTCTGGGTGCTCCGACGGGGACACCCGTGGGCTCCTTTACAGACACACCTCTGTGCTCTGTATCCCAGCAATCCTGCGCGGGTATTGCTAATACTTGAAAAGTGGACCTGAATCTGCTCACCATTTGCAGAGAATTTCTGGCAGCACAGATCTCATCACGCGTACCACCACTTTCTGATAATGGCCGAGGGCAAGTGGAGTCGTGGCAGTTACATGAGCATCAATTTGCCTTTGGATTTTCCAGATTATAGGGCCCTAGAATTCAGAAGTCCCTGAAGGCCTGGCATTGTTGAAGGGCCTGCTGGTGCTCACTGAGATTCCATGCAGGGGACTTGTTGGGGAGGGTCTCAGGTCCCGGAAGGGTAGGGAGTACAGCCAGGCAGCGGCGGGCCTGAACTGAGGGGCAGTCACAGAAACCAGGTGGTGCCAGGCAGCTCTGGAGCTGGGAGGTATTCTGGAGTCATCCCCACCTGAGGGCAGGAGCCGGGCATTTGTACCCCATCGAGTGTGAGAGGGCTACAGCTTCCAGCTAGGAGGCTCCTGGCAGCCAAAGACAGTCCGTAGGAAGAAGCAGCTCTGCAAGGCTGGGGGCACACATCCTGGGCTGCAGGAATGGCATCTGAGTCCTGGGTGGGTTGTGGAGCCAGGGCACAGCACCACTGCATGGGGAACCTGTGCCGAAAGGCCGCGCCAACACAGGAAGCAATAATTTTCCTGCGAGGAGAACTCTGAGCTCTTATCAGCTTCCCAAAGATCCTCAAGAACCCCGAGGCAGGCAGAGCTGCTCCCCGACACAGGAGGCAATGCAGGAAAGAAAGATTCCACCACAACACAGGCCCTTCCAACCTCGCCCTCTCGCCCCACGAACAAAAACAGGGGAGTGTTGCCAAACTTTTGCAACTAAGGCTTGACAGCTCCTCAGGTTTTCTCTGGACTGTCCAGTTGTTTTATAACTGCTAACACTGACCCTCCAACTCTGTTCACAGTACAGCTCACTAAAAAATGAGATCCTAAAAACATTCTTTCCTTGTGCAAATTCATGATGTCATTATAATGGAAATTCAATTTACATCAGTGGAAGGGGTCTTAATTTTTACAAGAATTTGAAAACTGTAGAATTGGCAAACAGCTGGCTGGAATAGTGCATTTCTAAAATCACTCTATTCTGTTAAGTACGACTTCCATGGCACACCCTCTAAATTCCTGCCACTTAAATTTTGATTCCGTGTGAGCATGGATCATGGAGAAAGTGAGGGCATTCTGGAGGTGAGGCCCTAAGCGGGGGGCTCCTGCGGGAGGCAACAGGGAGTCCTCGCTGGCTTTGACCATCTGCATACGTTGAACTCCCAGAAGCTATTGATTATTTTTAATCAGGCTCAATTTGTCTTTGAAAGAGACATTTTAAAAAGCAAAAGAGCTTAAACAAACATGAACATAATCTAATTCAGACATAAACATGAAAGTTAATAAGATTACCATGAATTGATCTAAATATTACTTAAAATAGTTAGAAATGATTTTGGATGGCATGCTATTTTGGTCAGGACACTTTTATGTTCCATTAGGAAGCCAACAGATTATTGCTTTCCAGAATATTTTCTCATTTTTTATGACCTTCAGAAGAAGTATTGGTGTGGGCAGACCCATCCGTCCAGACTTCTCCGAATGCTGGGCGGGGACTCTGCCGCTTGGGTGGTCTGCCGCTAGTCTGTCATTCTTCCTTCGTACCATCTTTGTGCAGAAATGGTGCCCACGTCCTGCCTGAATTAGTTCTCCTGACACAAATTCACAGCTATATGTAATTGCAGAGAGGAGAAATGCTTAATGTTAATTTTTTTCAATCCTGTGGCAAAAACATGAAAAGAAACATGCTATTTTACTACCTGTTGAAGGTGGTAAGTCGTACTCCACCATACGTCTGAAGGCTCAGAGACTGGCCATGACCACGAAGCCACAGATTCCTGGGTCTGTGCATCCCTTGTCCAACGCCACACCTGAGAGTTCGTGAGAAATGCGCATTTTTGCTTTGTTTTTGGCAGAACTCAACCTTTGTTAGCCTTTGAGGTTACAAGAAAGTGATCATTGCTAAAGGGTTGTCACTGGGTAAAAACAGTTCTGCGACATCTTATAATGCCTGCAGTTGACTGTTTAGAGCTCGGCATTCAGCTTTTCCACAGGGAAAAACAATATCAGACCCAGAGCACTACTGTAGCTCATATTGTTTATAATCAAACACACTTTTGACAGAAAGCATATCTGATGTTGAATGATTCCTCCTATGATGTGTTAAGGTTGTAGCAAAGTATATCTGGTTATTAATTTTTTCTTTCCTGCATCTAAGCGGAAAAGCAGATTTTTAGGACCTCATGTTACTTATCTCCATGGTATTAAAAATTCAGAAGAATAGTATCATAATTAACATGTACACTTTAAAAAATTTTTCAGAGGAAGTGAGCAGACTGACAGAGCAGGTAGTGGGGACATTACATTTAAAAGTTAATATGACAAACAGCAAATATTGGAATTAGCATTAGCCATAATAATAAAGTGTATTATACAAATGATATAAAGAGAGACATTTTATTTTTCTCACATGAAGTTCACAAATCACAACACAACAGCTACTAATACTTGGTACTTTCTTGAGTTGGTTGCTTGCGCAGCTCAAATGGGTCAAGCTCTTCACATTTTCAGGAAGACACGTGCCTGTTGGTTTCAGACAAAAGACCGATCTCCACTTGAGACTGTTAAGTCATTATTAAAACCTAGCATGTTTATACTCCCTAAAGCTCATTTCAAATAACACTATTTTATCAGAAAATAAACCTGAAGAATCAACATAAATGTAGCTGGAAAGAACAGGTTTTCCAGGTGTGAAATTTAAATAGCAATGTGCAAATCTCAAGAAAATACAAATTGTAATGACCTAAGAAGCTTTAATGAAGATAACTAGTCTTTATGTATCTCCTTTAAGAGTCATATATTGTAAAAACTGCCCTCAAATCCTTACTGATAGTTACAGTGAGGTTTTCTGGATTCCATTATTCCTTAACCTGCAGTACCTTGGTGCATAGTTCACTGATGGACAAGCCTGATAAACACATGCAGATACGTCTCATAAGCTCGAGGAGCGAAGACTCCACTTGGACGTGTGTCCTGAGTAGGCTGTGCATCCCCTGCCAGGGCAGATCTGAAGAGGTGCACACCTGATTCCCTCTCTCGGACAGACTCCATGAATTCCCCAATTTTATAGTTCCCTTTTATGTTTTCTCTGTAAAGGAATGCATGCAGAATAAATTGGTAAAGAGGTACCAAAAAAGGATACATGCTCTCCTTCCCATTTCTGAGTAGGAAAAACATATATATGTATATTTTTTTGCTGGCAGGCTAATTTTTTATCTGGCTTTTGTTTCCTTTAATCAGCTTCATTGAGGTATAATTTAGATATTCTAAATGCCACTGGTTTCAGGGGAAAAATACAGTAAAATGACATGTATATATGGTTTTCTGGCCCCACAACCTATCACGGTATGGGACATTTCCATGACTCCAAAGTGTCCTCTTCTGCCACTCGGTAGTCATTTGGGAATTTGTGGAATTTCTCTGAGAGAGGGGATCAGGTAAGCCCCTCCCCACATCTGTCCTTGGGGGAAACAGGGACCCCATCCCGGATGCAAGTCTAAGTGACGAAGTTTTCTTGCTTCTCAAGCTTATGAGACGCATCCACATTTATTTGTTGAGCTTGCTGATCCCTGATAACTACTGATCTACTTTCTGTCACTAGTGTTACTGGTTTAAAGTTCACATAAATGAATTGTGCAGCAGGCTTTGTTCTGGTGAACTTAGTTACACTGCACATCGGAGCGACTCTAACATTTCATACATTGCTTAGTAAGTAGTTCTTCAAAACTCATTATACAAACTCATTATACAAACTGAAGAGTTCTTTCAAGTCATCCAGTTGTGCATGCCCAAATTTTCTCAAGTGTTATTATTACCAGTCTTAGTTTTGTTCTGCTTCCCCTGTGATATAAACTCAGATTTTCTCGCCACTTAGCTAAACACCATTCCTCCTCAGGACATGAAATATTCAATCTACTGCAGCAGCTCTCTGATCCATTTCTGGGCTCTAGGTGACCCTTACTATTGCTCTTCAGTAAGTATTGTTTTCATTAAACTTACCAGGGAAGAAGCAGTGAGGAGGGCTTTGTTTCTCTAAACCCCCAGAGTCCTGGGCACCTGGGTGGCCTCAGTCTGAGAGGGGCCAAGAGCTACCCTAGCAAGCCAGAAGAGACGATTTGCCCTCATTCTCCAATAACACAAGTGCCAACAGGAAAGCTTGGGGGTGCTGGGTACTTAGTCTGAGCTCAGAATAAGGGAGATGCCTGCAGCACATGAAAAGTTTTTCTGATATGAAAAAGTCAAAGTACAAAGAGGCTTTCCTCAGATGCTTCATATGTCGATGTTCAATAGCTAGAATATGTTTTTATGACAACGTTTGATCATGACTTTCAGGTATTATTTGACAAATTAGTCAATGTGGCCATTGTGGGCACTGCTTCCTATCAATATTAAGCAGGAAGAAGTACAGAACTCTGACATTGCCTTCTGAGATGCTAGTGACATGAGGCAATTATAACAAAGTGGAGGCTTTAAAAATATTCCTTCTGCAATAAGTAAAGGAGAGTTGAAGAATATGGGCTCTAATTGGAAATATGCTCCCTTTCTAAGAAAAGATGAAAAGAAGAGAAACAAAAATAAACAGAACCTTGACATAAAGTAATTAGCATTGTCATATTTCAGCCCAAGTAATTAAAGGCTAAACCCATTTTCTAAGATCATATTAATTATAAAAGTAAATAAATATAATTAAAAGTTAGACATTGTTAGATGCTGTCAGCAAAGCACTGAAGTACATCAAATGATATTTTGAAGACAGTTTGTCATTTTCAGTGACTAGGAAGCAGCCCTGTCACCAAGAATAATGAAAATAACCAAGATATTGCAATAATTACTTTGACTATTTACTCTTATGTGGCTTGAGTGTAAACAAAAGAAAATGACTTTTTCTATTTAGTCTAAAAATAAGTATCTCCCTTCTGTCAAAAAAGTATAGTAGAGAATATGAAGAAAGATTTATTATTTTGGAGAACAGTTGTTTTCCTACAGGTGAAAATTGTACAGCCTTGCAAATAGCTCACAGAAATCTCCTCGGACAAGTAATTCATAGACATTTTCATGCTTCATGTAATTGCTGTGCTTCCAGAGTAAATAAAATTTCTTACAATAGTAGGGCCTACTATTTCCATTATAAATGAGATAACGTTAAGCAAAATAACCAGTGTATTTTGCAACTTTTTATTCTTCTAAAAATACAGAAAATGCAATATGCTCCCCCTACCAACAGTCTGCATTCTGTGGTTGGTCCTCCACATCCAGATCTAATATCAAGGACCAGAATGGTCAGTTAGAGTCATTCTCTCTCCTCCAAGAGGAAGTGTTACCAGTAGTAGACAGGTCTAGCACCCCTGGCTGGCTCCTTTGGATATTCTACATGCACACCTGGAGATGATGTTCGTTCCCCAGGCACTACAAGCTCAAGACTGTACAGCATGCTAGGCTCTGGTCTGCAGGACCATCACCACAGCAATCTCCTCTTCTAGTGTCAGGCTGCATAATAAAATTCTGTAGCCTGGGAGGGCTTAGAGTGCAGACACCATGATCTCATGGTTCTGGAGGCCAGAAGTCTGAGACCAAGATTCAGCACAATTTGGTTTCTGGTGAGGGCTCTCTTCTTGGCCACCTTCTCACTACAACGTCCTCACACAGCCTTTCCTTGGGATATGTACAGAGATGGAGGGAGAGAGAACCCTTGGTGTCTCTTCTTATAAGGACACTAATTCTGTTGGATCAGGGCCCCACGTTTATGATTTCATTTAGGCTTAGTTACTGATTTAAAAGCCTCTCTCCAAATATAACGACACAAGGGTGGGCTATATTTAACATACAAATTTTGTATGTGAACAAACCCAATCTATGAACTTTGTGGGAACACAAACATTCAGTCCATAACATTCCACCCCCAAATCCATGTCCATCTCTCATGCAAAATACATCTATTCACCTCGACAGCTCCCAAAGTCTTAACTCATTCTAGGACTAACTCTGAAGTCTGAAGCCCTAAATCTCATCCAAATTAGGTATGGGTGAGACTCCAAGTAGGATTCATCCTGAGGAAGATTATTCTCCACTGTAAACCTATGAAACCAGACACTTACGTGCTCCCAAAGTACAGGTGGGGCAGGCCCAGGACAGACCTTCTCATTCCAGAAGGGAGAAATCGGAGGAAGCAAGGGGCGGTGGGGCCAAAGTAGGCCCACAGTCCCCCCAGGCAAGTGCCGTTGGAGCTCTAGGCTCCAGAATGACCCTCTTTGGCTTGATGTTTGTCCAGGCCCACTGGGGCAGCACCATGGCATGGTGCTCTGCTGGGAAGTCCTGCCCCTGAGGCTCCGGGCAGGGGCATCAGTGGACCCGCCCTGACCCAGCCTGTGATGAGGATGGCAGCCCTAATGATCCCTTGAGTCATTTTCCTGGTTTTTCTTCCATCTTCTTGAAGAATAACAGAAGCACACAGCGAAACAGGCCTATCATCTTAACCTGTAGAATCCCAGAAGTGCAAGATCTCCTTTTTTTTTCCATGAATTTCTCTTCCTTTTAGTTCAAACTGGCAGTGTCTCTGCTGGTATGAGCCCATCTCCACTCTCGGCTTCCACTGAGATGGCCAATTATATCCTGAATCGCACCTGTTACCTCTTCATCAAACAGTTGTTCAGCCACAGTCTTAGTGTTCTCTTTGGAACAGACTTCCTAATGATTTTTACAATATGATCAGGCTGAGAATTTTAAAAAATCTTCAAGTTCTTGTTCTTTGTGGTTAATGATTCCTTTCATTTATACCATTCCTCTTGCACTTGCTGTAAGTGCTAAGGAGAAATAAGCTACTTCTCCAACACTTAGCTTAGAAATGCCCTCAGTTAAGAATCCAATATCTCCATGAAGAAATTCTACCTTCCACAAAACTGTGCATCATGATTCAGTGAAGCTCTTTGCCACTTTACAACAAGGGTGGCCTTTACTACAGTCTCCAGTGAATGATCTTCACGTCTATATTTTTACCAACATTCTGTTCAAGGAAAACTAGGCTTTTCCTACCTGCACATCAAATCTCTTCCAGACTCTACCCATTACCCAGTTCCAAAGCCATCCTCACAGGTTCAGGTGTCACAGCAGCCCGACCCTTCTCAGCTCCAAAGTCTGTATTACTCAGGTTCCCCAGAGAAATAGGACATTACATGGGTGGGGGTGGGGGTGAAGATTTGCTCTAAGATATTGCACATGTGATCAGGGAGACAACGCATCCCCAAATCACACAGTGAGTAGTAGCAAGCTGGACGAGTGTTGTTCTAATCTGAAAGCCAGTGGTGCAGTTTCAGTCTCAAAGCCAGCAGGGTCCAGACCTAGCAAGACCCAATGTCTGAGTTTGAGTTCAAACAGGGTGGGGGGCGAAAACTGATGTCCTAGCTCACAGAGAGGCAGGCAGGAAGAATTATCTGGGGGAAGATCAGCATTTTGGTTCTGTTCTGGTCTCCTGGTCTTCAACTGATTGGATGAGGACCACCCACATTAGGGAAAGCAATCTATTCAGTCCATCTAAATGTTAAATTCATCCCAAAACATCCTCACAGAAACACACAGAAACATGTTTAATCAGTTTCAATATCTGGGTACCCTATGGTCCAGTCGAGTTGACACATAAAATTAACCATCACACCATCTCCAGCAGAGCACCAGGCCAGCCAGCTGAGGCTGAACAGGGACCACCAGGGCACCTCGTGGTGGACAGTACCAGCCCTTCATGTGCTGATGATCTACCATTCAGTTCCGGCCCTATGTACTGGGGGACAAGTCCAGTGCCTTCTGATGTGGCCTGTTTCAGGATATGATATGTGCTTACTTCTCCAAGGAAGTGAACTGAATCTGGAAACTCACATTCAAATGTGAATTTTAGATAAGCAACACACTTAATTTTTGTATAAGTATGCCCTGTGCAATATTTGAAACATTATACTAAGAAACAGTAGTTGTTTATCTGAAATTCTAATTTCCCTGTGTGTCCTGTATTTTTATTTGCCAACAAAGGAAACCTTATTTTATTTTTAGAAAGCTATTTTATATCATTGTTCCAAATTCTATTTTTAAGTCGGACGGATAAGAGAGATTGGAGTGAATTTTGGAGACTACTTAGAAAATTAGGACTCAGGTATGAAAGGAAGCTTAGTTTAAAAGAAACTGATCCAATCACATTGACTGCATGAAATGAGTTCAAAAGATACATCTTCATAAATATTTCTAACAAGAAAACAAAACCAAAAGCCAAAAACAAACCTTTGCTAAGTTCAAAGATGCTCTGAGATATATTTAAATAGACCTTTAACATAAAATTATAAAACAGCACAGATATTACAAAGTATTGGACATTTTAAAGCATGAATAAATTTAACAGATTATGTAGCTTGTCAGTCCATGATGTGAAGGAGAAGCTGAGGCTCAGAAACACCTGGACAGCTAAATAAAAATAGCACCCCCGAACATCCAAATCAAAACTAGACAACCCTTAACTACCTTCCTCCTTCTTATTGAAATCAGGTTGGCAATCCTTTGTAAATGATTTCAATTATGCACTTGTGTTGTTCAAACTTGCATTTATGTTTAGCAAGCTATATACTCATTTTATTTTCTCAAAGCACCAGTAATATATAAGTATAAGATCTTTCTCTACCACTGTTCCACTCAAGGGTAGAGCATTTGATTGCATGGGTAATTTAAACATCCCAGTTTTTGGTCCATGACCATTGATGCATTTCAGAAGCTTTTATCTGCAGTCTTCCTTAGTGACAGTCTTGTTCTCCACCTTGGGTGACCCTTGACACAAATTCGGAAGAAACAGTCTCTAGAATAAGCTTGAAGGAATCATTCACCCTTAATGCATCTAATTATTACCTAGGAAATGTGAGTGACATTATGCAGAAATTATAATGAAAACCAATCTATGTAATGTTTCAGCTCAGTGATTTCCTAATTATATTAGGTTAAAAGAGTAAATATTTTCTAGCAAGAAATTTGGAAATCATGACATTTTGTGGAAAATAAATCAGTAAAATCCAAAGGGTACCATTATCACTTCATGCAATAAAATGTCTCTTATCTGTTTTATCCACATCCTGTACCCTTTGGGATCTTTATGTATTTCTTATAGAAAACATACCTCTAAATAAGATTCTTTTTCTTCATTATATATAAATAGGTGAATGAGTAAAAGTCATTAAAACTGGTGTTTGGTATCATGAACACAAAGGGCAGATAAGCTAAAACATGCAGCTTTAATCTTACTATGGAATACCAAATTTTCAGGAACTTCATAAGTGAGGATTATCATAAATTGGACGTGCTGATTTTTCTGCACAAATAAGATAATATAATAAACAGAAGCCTGCTTGGCAGTCCTCTTTATCAGTATGTTTTCCAATTGGAAGATTTTAAACAAGATGGTAAACAGAATGATATACTATTAATCTGAACATTTTGTTTTTAATGAAAATCTTCACAGCCAATTTGTTGAGGCTATTTAATATGTTCCCATAATATCTTTGTCTTTGTTTCAAATTTAAAATATTTTAATGGGCATACACAGAAGCAAGCAAACATACATCTTAAAAATACCCCAGATGCTCCATTTGATCTCCTCCAATTATTCCAAGATTTATATAAGAAGGTGGAGGAGGAAGAGGCCCTTGCCCAGTTGCAGAATGCCCCACCTGCAAGCTCACCTGCAAGCTCACCTGCTCGTGAATGCAGAGATGACAACTTTACTTCTTCCTCAGATCTCTGCGTTTTCTCCACACACCCTCCCCAGGTCAGAGTCAGCTAGGTTTGATTTTTATTACCTTCAGCTTCAGGACCAGCTGACATCTGATCGGCTCTCAGAGTAAAGTGAAGCCAGCTGTCTCTGGGACAGCAGGCTGCCTCTCTTGTATTTTTAAAAGAATCTTTGCCAATTGTTCATTCATTTTCTTCATTTTGCAAATATTTTGAGCCCCTACAATAAGGCAGACATTACTCAGACCTTTGGGATACTTGAGTGAACAAAGTGGGGAAGATTTCTGCCCTCAGTGAGTTTGTCTTCTCCTGGAAATCCCAGACCACCAGCACTAACCTGGTAATGAGCAGATGCTTTAGCATGTCGGGAAGTGGCTGTGGAAGCCTGGAGCGCAGTGGGGCCAGGGGAGATGCAGCAGGCTTCAATCAGATGCACAGGGTGGGTGCCATGAGAAAGTGGGGCTTAGGAGGTGAAGGAGACCCTCATAAAGCCACCTGGGAGAGAAGAAGTCCTATGGAAGGAATGGCCACTGTGAGGAGCAGAAAGAAGGACTGTGAGGGCATCATGAGTGGGGAAGTTGGCAGAGAGTTAGGACGTGGGGTGCAGAGCAGGGGCCCAAGGGGAAGCCCCAGCAGAGCCTGCATAAAGGTGAGCCACCGTCTCATGCATGTTCCCCTTGGCCCACTCTGGGTACCACTTTGAGGATAGCCTCTTGAAGGCCAGAGGCAGAAGCAGGGGAGCAGAGAGAAAAATTCTAGAATAATCCAGGCAAAGTGTAACGGAGGCTTTCGGTGGGGTCACAGCCGTGGAGGTGAAGAGCAACAGGTGGGTTCCACGTATACTTAGAAGTTAGGCCAACAAGGTTTCTGGAAGTCCTGCAGGTAAGATGTGGAAGAAGCAGAGAATCAAGGGTGGGGTCTCTTCTGAGGGTTTCAGCCCCAGGCAAGTTCACTATGGATTCAGTGAGACTGAGAAATGACAATGGAACATTGTTGTGGTAAAAGGGTTTATACCTGGTTTTATTCCCATGGTGGCAAGTTGAACACTAGAATCATGGCTGCATCCGGCAGTGTGCAAGTCTGTAGTCCATCTGTCTCTGCCTCCACCCAGAGCACTGGGCAGAGCTCTTTGTGTAGTGGCGCATCAGTAACAGCTCATTGCCTAGGGTGTGGAAGCAGTAGCCTAGCCGCAGGCCAGTTACAGCATCAAGTACTTTAGGGTCAGGGGAGGATCCTGGCCATAGGAACTTCCATTTTCCCTGCAGATGGCTTCAGGGGTTTAAGTGTTCAAGGGTGTTAGGATATTGAGTGCTGGCTTCCTCTCTTTTTGGCCCCAGATTCCTCAGTTCCTACAAATCTCATTGACTTTGGGAATTAGAGTCACTCTTCTTACATTTCCAGCAGCTTTTTGTAGGACTCTGCCCTGCTGACTCACAGTGTCCTGACCTCAGGACTTCAGGGCCTCCTCTGCTTCTTCATCCCTCCTGAGCTAGTCACTCTGGCTGTTGGACAAGATCTGCCCGTGCCCTGCTGGAGGGAGGCCTTCTGCATGTTACATGTCACGGTTTTTGCAAACTCTAGAAAACTCACAGGGATTACTAGGCATCTTCTGGATGGCATGTGCCATATGAGAAAGAAAATGTTTAATTCCAAGGACTGTTCAGAATTCTTGCTATAAACGGAAACTTGTGTTTGACACTTCTCCCTTTGATTTGTTTTCTGACAGTGACTAATCCAGTTCTGCAGCTTTCCCTAGAAAGTTTCAGAGTATTATCACTTAACTTTCTCTATCTGACACCAGAATTGCTGCTAGAAAAATGGAAATATAGTTCCTCCCATTATGCTGAGAAGTGCTCTGACTGGCATGTTCCATGGAAGCTGTGTCTGCCCCCCACCAGAATCATCATTATTGTCAATCAACCAGGTTAAAACCAATTTGTCCCATCAGATGTTTGGGTAAGATGATGTACAGACGGGCAGATGCACAGAATGCACTTTTATGCTCTCTTTATCCTTTGGAGCCCAGCAATGGTGATGACCCCCTTCTGAGATGATGGGGTCGGCTGCCATCGCATTGCTGCTGGGCTCAAGATCCTCCCCAGGTGTAAGGAGCTGAGAAGAGCAAACCAAGGATGAGGTAGAATCCCTTCTTCGTAGCTCATCTCCCTGGGCGTGTACCTGACAAACACCTACAGGACCTTGTTACAATGCACTTTGCGAAGTGAGAACAGCAGCCATGGCCATGCTCTGTTTGGCCTTAGCCTGCTCCATTCCAGCACCTGACGTGGAATCAAGTCCGTGTCCTTGCTCCGTGACCCGACTGAGTTAAAAGAGAGAAAGAGAGGTTGTCTGTTTGAATTTTGCATCATAGTTTCTTTTTTTTTTTTTTTTTAGTGAGTTTCTTTGAATTCTTGCACTTAATTAAGCCTAATTAAGCCTTTCTGTTTTAAGGGAATCCCATTTGTGTTGATATGGTTCATAGGCTGTTTTGGAACATAAGTTTACTAACATGTGTCTCTGTTACCAAAACTAAGCTGTTCAAGACATTATTTGCAAAATTCTGTTTTTATTGGAGCTGACCACTGTGTGGTCTCTTGTATATGTGTCTTTCTCTATAAACCTGTAGCCCAGAAACAGGCAAACAAACGAGACCAACATGAATCACAGAGGCTCAGCACGGACATAGATTGGCACCCAAGGCTCTGGCGGTGAACCTCAGAGCTGGCAGGACCGCACAGAGCATGTGTCCTCCCAACAGGCTGGCGGGCAGCTGTGGACAGGAGCATTCTTCTCTCGGTGCTCTGACTTTAATTCTTCTGGATGTCACTATATTTCTTGGTTTATTGCAGTTATTTTGTTCTGTTTGGTTGAAGATGATGGTGGTGGTGACTTTGCTTCATTTTGAAAAAGCCTGAAGAATTTTCAGCTTGGATTTAGTCCAAGATAACCTCAGACAAATTGCTGTAGTGTGCCAAACCAATTTAAAATACATACATTCACATTTCAATTTAAGAATATAAGCAGGTTTTAATTCTGCTTTTAAGAAAGTAGCAGAAATGGCAGAATTACAAGCTTGTGCTTGACAATAATTATAATAATGGCTTACAATAAACTCATGTTTTAGACTTTTCCACAATCTTCACATACTGTTTCGCTAAGACGGTCGAGAAGAACGTTTGAGTTACTTAAGGAGAATAGGATAGGTACCCCTTCCACTGCCTTATGAGAAAATGGAGATGCACGAACTCTCAATGGCTGCACTGCTGACTCAGCACCTGTATACACCGCAGTGACTCATCACAAGTGCTCAGGGATGTCTTTGTCCTGGTGATATCAAAAGGAGTTTTATCTTGCCCACTACTGTGCATCTCATTAAGTTACAAAATGTATCACTTATGAAATCTACTCAAATACTCAGACGCTATTTGGATATTGATCTAGGCGCACATATTATGTATTCTAAGCTATAGGAGCAAACGGACTGTGCGTCACTCAGCATGTGGGCAAGGTGATGGGACAGACTGCTTGGTGCTATACAAAGTTTGGCAAGGTGTGTGCTAGTTTATTTTATTCCTTCAAAATAAATTAAGTACGGACTCTCTCCTTTGAACCAAACTCATTATGTTTGCAAAGTTTTCTATAACATGCAGGTTTTTCCCCCCAAATTATTTTTGTTTATTGGTCTCCCTGTGCAACTGTACATTATGCATCACTCTGTGGAGACACATGGGTGCTTTCTACCAGCAGGTAAGATCGCCTCCCCTTTCCCAACAAACAAGGATGTTAAGTAGCACATGCTGGCCACATTGAGAGACTGTGGGAGAGGTTTATCTTGTGACTTTGGCTGGGGAATTCACTGCTGTATTTGTCAAGTGCTGCAAGGGGATATCTGCTGGCTGGATCACAGACTGGGGCTGGGGCAGGGGCAGGGCTGGGGATGTGAAAAACTGTAAGGAATACTGTAACAAAATATCCACCACTGCAGTTTTCCGTACTCACCTCTGGTAAACTGACACACTTACTACCTTACTATTACCTACACGACCTGTCCCTATAGAGGAGTCCTGGGCTCTTGAATAGGTTCCAAAGCAATTATGCTTTCTCCTCATGCTTGTAACTGTTTACCTAATGTAACAGGCTTTAGGATGTTTGTCAAGAGGTTATTAATGTCTTCTTCACGGTTCCCACCACCTTCCTAATGACTGCTTCAGTGCCCCACCACCTCAGAGCACATGCAATGAAAGGGGCTTAGAAAGAAAAAAAAGGGCAAATCCTGTATTATATCATCGTCTGGGGAGTATGATGGTTTCTGCTGTGTTAATTTACACTAAAATCCATGACCCAGGAGCCTGATTGATTGCCAAGGGCAGGAATCCAGCCCCTGGCCTAGTTTATTTTGTGAACTGTAGCCTCAGATATCGCTGTGAGCCACAATGATATTGATTTGATATACACTAGATGGCTCTTTATGCTCTTTGGGAAATTTATTGTGCCGAGTCAGAACCCAGCAGCCGGGGAGAAGCCGCTCTTTAAATTGAAGAGGGCTTTCATGGGGTGACCCCTGGGCCACTCAGGTTACCCAGTGGCCTGGGTGAGGCTAGGTGGGGGCAGACCCTGGGGACCGGCGCTCATCAGTTTTGAATGTCAGATCCCTGCAGAGGACCTGAGTTATTGCTAATAGGAACTTGCTTGGGTCTATGACATTTGGATGCCCTATAAGTTAAACATCATAACACTTTCTTCATGTCAGAGTCTTTTAAATTATGGCTGAGCACAGCCCTTTGCTCTGGCTGCTTAGCATTAGTCTGCTGCACAATATGAGGCGACCTGCCTCTGAGGTGGGAGATCAGCAGAGCTATTATCAGCCTAGGAGCTGCAGCTGCACAGATCTCCCCACGCCTATGAATTAGTAGGCTTGTCATGGGAACTCCAGTCTCTGGAACGTTGTTGCCATCTTGTTTCTGCACAATTCAAACCCAGTGGCCTTTGGCAACCCACATAATAAAAGTTAGGATGCAATTCTGATCTTGATAGCATTTACTGTTTTTCTTGGGGGAAGGCTAGGCTTGTGTGGACAAGAATGGGCAGAGAGAGACTCATTACTCTTCATGGGCATCTTATGCATGAAACAGAAAGGAAATCATTTTTGGTAGAACAATTTGTGATCATCCCTTCTCTTAGAGAGGGCTGTTATGCTTATCATTCCTAATTTCTGCAGAAAGATATTATTCTATAACAGACCATAGTCACACCAGTAACAGATGACTTCATCTATCTCAATTGGCTTATTATGATGAATTCCAACTTTGGAACTGCTGGAATACCCATGAGCATCATATTATTTAAGTTCTGGAAACAGACTCCTGGCTCTGGCAAATCACATTTCCAGGACAGAGCTTTATAAAGACAACTGGCCTGTCTGTTGCAAATTTCCTACTGCTGGGGACTCTAGATATTAGATCTTAAGTCACTCGGAATTTTCCCTAATAAATAGCAAATTATATTTTATTGGAAATCAGGTGACTTTCTATATTGAAGGGAATACTCAAAGTGGCTTAATGACAGGGTCACAAGCAAATGACACCTGTGGTGGCATGTGAAAACAAAACAGCTCCAAGTGACAACCCAGTTGGCTTGTCCTTAATCTGCTTGCACTGTGGTTTGAAAGTTCTTAAAAGTCTCCAAAAATCACTTTTAATATGATGCTTCCAGGTGCCTAAGAAATCTCCATCCTAGCTTTTCTTCTCAATGTCTTGAGGAGGTACAAATATCTTAATTGGATAGAAGAAGACAGAGCTTAACATACAAACACTAAAGATAAGGAAATAATGTATTAAATTGGATGCTGTCATTAGCAGGGCTGGGATATCAGAAGTCGGTTTTGATGGGGAAGATGGAGACCCAAGTGTGATGTCCAGGTAGGAGCTGTCTGCAAGCTCCGGGAAGTATGGGCGCGAAGTTCCAGGGCTTTGGCCGTTGGGAGGGATCTTGAGTTCACCTCTGCATGCCTCAGTTTCCTTATGTGCAACATGAAACTAAGAATGGCCTTCAAAGGGCAGATGTGAGGGTGAAATGGCATAGAGCACGTAAGGTCTACTTCTGGTTGGTGCCTCTTCCGTGGTCAGGAATGCAGCCTTGTACGGGTTGGCAAGGGCTGCTCTAACCACTAGCTGAGGGACTTACAGGGCAGAAATTCATTTCTTACAGTTCTGGAGGCTGGATGTCCAAGATCAAGGTGTCCAAGGGGTTGGTTTCTTCTAGGGCTTTTTGTCTCTAGAATGCCATCTTCTCCCTGGGGTCTCTCCCCCGTGTGCATCTGTGGCTCAGTCTCCTCTTTAAAGACTTTATATCCAAATATAGTCACATTCTGAAGTACTGGGGGTTTGGGCATCCACATATGAATTTGGGGGGACACTAACAAGTCCTTTATGTTAAGGAAGCATGTGAGCACATGATGAGATCAGGTCATTTGTTGTTCATTTCTGGTATCTCCATGCTATAACTGATATTTTTCATATTACTCGATTAGTTTTTTGTAGAAGACATTGAAAATGCACATGGGCAAAAAGAGAAAATGGAGAAAATAGCATCTATAATTCTACCACACAGAGAAAAACCCTGCTTTAAAATTCTGATGAATATCCTTCCCTTGGCAAATGTACACATGTAAATAGACTTAACAAAAATGGAATTATGCCATTTAGAATCTCTTACTTTTTACTTAAATCATTAGCACTCCTCAGTGTCACTACAAACAGAGCTACCTCACAATTTATAATAGTGACAGAACATTTTACTGTATAGAAAAACCATAAATTATGTATCCAATCTTATAATTTTGAACATTTAAAATGTTTCCATATTTTGCTCTCATCAACAATGGTGCCACACACACATTTTTTCTCATGCCCTGTGGATATGTCCCCTTATTCCTTTGGGATATCTATCTGGGGTTTTAACTCCATAAAGACGAGGAGTGCAGCCAGCCTATGGAATGCCGCACTCCCTCATAGGCTGTGGGCGGCCATCACATGCCAGGGAATGTGAAACAGCTGTGTACCTGCCCTGCGGGAACTTCTGTTCAAAAAGGAGAAAGAAGCAAAGAGAAGAATCCCCCTGTCCAGCCACAGGCTGGAGGAGTAAGCCGAGGTACTGTGGGGCACCTGGCAGGGGAGCTCGGCTGTCACAGAGCAGCTGCAGGTCACAGCCTGGATCTGTCTGTCCCCAAGCCTGAGTCCATGCAGAGCAACCAAAGCCCTCCCCAGGGCCCTGTGCATGGCCCAGCAAGCTCAAGGCTAATGCGGGCTTGAGCACAACACGTTACACATCGAGGAGCAGGCACTGAGATTCCACGGGGCTTCCTTTGAGACAACTACATTCTGGAAGGTAATAATTGAGATGTTTGATAATAATTGAAATGTCTTGAAAGGGTCAAATACCACCTGTTTTCCCAGCATTTGAAATATTTATAAAGCCAATGCAATTTATTAGCTTCTTGAAACACATCAAAGTGATCCCACTGAGTTCCTGACTTACAATATATATTTCATGGAATTTCAACTCAAATGACTAAATTCTAAAGTTGGTAGACACATCGTTTTTCTCCCAGTTAAATCAGCAATGCTCTCTGTTTATAGCTTCATGAGGAACTAATGGGGTAAGAAGGGCAAGTCAATGCCCAGAACCTGGAGCAAACTCAGAAATCTCCCTTCTTACCAAGACTAATGTTTGCAAAGCAGTCACTCTGATCTCTACAGGTGGCATATAAACCCAATAAATGCCAAGCTCTTTGGTTCAGACCAAAGTAGCTCCAAAAAGGGTGCTTAGATGGTCGCCAAGATCGCCTAAGAAATATTCAATCCCCTAAGAGCCTTAATTTTAAAGTGCCTGGACAGTGCAGATGCAGGAGGCTCAGTGGGGAGCAGACGCATGCAGATCATGTCCTCCCTCGACCGCACGGCCTGGCTGACCCTGTCTCTGCCATGTGGGGGCAGGGGCATGGCCGCTCACTTCCCACAGCTCTGGTTCTTCCTCTGGAGGCATCTTACCTGCCATCTACCATCTGGAATCAAATGAGTCATCACAGGTTGGGTCCCTTGCATGCAACCCAGTCTGTTCCTCTCCTTATTCATCCCCAAGTCCCCCACAAATGTGAATCAAAAATATAACTTACCTAACTTGAAAAAATTCTGGTCTGGCAATTGTTGCATGTAGATATGAACATGTGTGTGTGAATGCATTTGTAATCACTCAAAAACATGTGGCTGGAGGCAACACATGTTGATGAACTAGATATAAGTACTCTTCCCTTGCTGATTTCAGAATCCAGCTCAGCGTTCTCCAGTCAATATGGGCAGAGACAGAATGAATCATGTTAGGGTGGCAGAGCGTCTTGGGGATACACACTCCAAGGAGACATAGCTGGGGGCCGAGGGCACTGCCTGGTGCACTGAGTGTCCAGAAGAATGAGAAGCTGCAGATCGGTGGCTCCTGATGGATGTCCATAGCTGTGTGGGCCTGAGACAGCCCTCAGAATCAAATAACAGAGGGCATTTTCAGCCAGGAAAGTGCTTTAAGAGAGAGACTGGAACCTGAGAAGGGAAATCAGTTGACTAAAGCCACACAACTAATTACCAGCAATATCAAGATGGGAGCCAGGCTGTCTCATTCCAGTTGGCATGATTCTGTACCCGTGGCCCATGGAGGAAGGGGAATGGCAATTTATTTTATTTTTTATTTTATTTTACTGGAATAAAGTTGATATACAATATTACGTTGGTCCCAGATGTACAACACAGTGACATGATAATTATACACATTACTAGATGTTTGCCACGGTAAGCATGGTGACCCCTATATCATACCAAATATAATTATTGGTTATATCAAATAGCAATTTAAATCCATAGTATAAAAGGACATGCTGACAAGCTTGGTGGTGAATCATTCCCCTGGTTACCCCAAACCCTCCTTGTTGTCACTTTTAGCACCTTGGAGAGCCTGCTCTCTCTGGGCCTGAAGTGGCCAGCAGGTTCCCGGGGCTTCTGAGGAAGCATCCCGTGGGAAGCCAGCATGCCTTGTGACTGCAGGAACGGGCATCCTGGTGGACAGCAGAGGTCATAAAAGAAAGTTTGTATAAGAAGAATTTCTTAAAAGATTAGGAATTTATGTACAGCTAAGAAAAACAGAGTAGGGGGAGGTGGAATACAGCCCGTGAAGCACGACTTCCACCTGAAGGCGGTGGTGTGAGTCGAGAGCACGCCCAGAAGTCCTCAGGTCAACCAGCACTCCCAGGGGCGTGCTCACAGCCACATGCCGCCCTGGGCGGGAGCAGGGGTGTGAGGCTGGACGGGGCCCTTCCACCACGGGTGAGTGGACCGACGCTCACCAGGACATGGAGAGTCCCGTTGGTGGGACCGTCCGCTGCCTCTGGCACATGCGTCCTTTGAGACTGCTGACTGATCCATCCCCGTGGAGTTCTGACTCAGTTGGAATGTGCGCTGCGTCCTGGAAATGTGTCTTTTTAGAAAGCTCCCCAAGTAATTCAAAGCACATCCCTCCTGAGAACTCATTTCCTTAGATACGACTTGCCCATGAGGTGCTGAGTTCTAAACGATACTTGTCTTCATTCACTCAGGCTGCTATAACAGAACGCCACAGACGGGGCCTTTACGCCACAGAAGTGCATTTTCCCAGCTCCGGGCGCTGGAGGCCCAGGCCACAGTCCTTCCTCCTGGTTCACAGGCAGCACCTCTTCTTCGTGACCTCACAGGAGCGTAGAGGCGAGGGGACTCCTGGGTCTTCTGTAAGGAAACTAACCTCATTCATGAGGCTCCACCTTCATGACCCACCCACTTCCCAAAGGCCCCGGCTCCTGATGCCGTCCCCTTGTGAGGCAGGATTTTAACATGTGAATTTCAGAGGGACACAAACTTTCTGATCATAGCATTACTCTTCTATGTGAAATAAAAAATCTAACTTAAGCACTGTTCTGAGGACCGGTGATAAAGTGCTCAGGGACCAAGCACACCCTGCAGCCGGGTGGGGTGGCCGCTGCCCTCCCCCCAGAGCCGTGGTCACACAGCGCACACAGTCAGCCTTTGGCATCGGCCGCCGGGGCGGGAGGTGGGCACTCTGAGCAGAGGCTGTCTCTGGGAAGCACCGCATTCAAACCCTGACTTTCCTCCAGGACGCCTGGAGCAAATCACCACACAGCCCCCAGCCCGCCTGGAGGAGAGCAAGGGGAGGGGCAGGGTTTTAGCTTGAAGAGGAAATGTGGCTGGAAACATTGATCAAAATAAATCAAAAGGACCCCTTGGGCACAGAGTTGAGCAGGGAGGCCAGAAAGATGATGTGGGGAAATCTGTTTTTTGCATTGGGGCAAAAAGCTGGTGCCTTTGTTCAAGAAGACTCAGACGACCAAGATTTGAGGATTGAAAATAGGCTTGCTTTTCAGAAAGCCGACTTGCATGTGGGCCTGACAACATGGGTGTGAAGTGGGCAAGGGCACCACGCTGGGGTTGGGGTCTGAGGTTCAGGAGAGAGCTCCGGGCAGGAAACGGGTGCTCAGGAATGACCGCCATGTAAAGGGGTCTCCACACTGAAGCCACCCTATAGCATCTTCTACTCAAAGAACGTGCTTTCTTCACAGCTGCAGGGCCTGCGCACACAGGTGGGCAAAGGGGCAGGCACTTCCTTAGGAAGGTTGCAGTTGAACCTGGAATTGCTTTACAACTCCAGGGTTTGGCAAAACTATTTCATTTTTCAGTAGATGCAGGCAATTCTAGAGGGAAAAGTTCATTTCTCTGTATTTAATTATCAGAAATTCTTAAGAAGGAGATGCCATGAGATACGAGACATGGAGCAGAGGAAGTTGAAGGACGGGCTGCACCACAATCAATGCCGGGCTGGGTGCGGACACTCCCCTTGGTCCAGGGCACCTGCCCTTCCCTGTGCGCCCTGTGCCTAAACCTCAAAGCTCCATGATTAGAAGAACCACTTGGAGCAACAGTTGAATCACTGGTTTTAGAGCCAGTTTCCCAGAGATACCCACTGAGAAAACCTGGGGGAGAGTCAGGTGCTCCTCAGAGGGCAGAGTGGAAACCCTGGCCCAGGCCATCTGAGAAACCCCTTCAACTACCCCACCTGCAGAGCCACCTGCTGGGCTTGTAGAGACAGAGGACTGGGCCCCCCAGAGGCTCTGGTCTAAGGGTCTGGGCATAGCCTGAGGGTTGGTGTGTCTAAAAATACCCCCAGGCTATGCTCTAAGTCTGCTGGTGCTAAACAGATGACATTTTGAGAACCATTGCCATCAGATTTGCTTTTCAGGAAATAATTAATTTCTTGCCAGGGATGGATCTAGAGGGCATTACACTATGTGAAATAAGTCAGACAGAGAAAGACAAATACCATGTGATCTCACACGGAATCTAAAAAACAAAACAAGTGAACAAGCCAAACAACACAGAAACAGGCTCATAGACAGGGAAACAGACCAGGGGCTGCCATAGGGGAGGGGTGGGGGGCCAGTGAAGTAGGGGAAGGGGAGTAAGAGGGACAAACTTCCAGTTACAAAACAAATTAGTCACAGGGCTGAAAGTACAGCATGGGGAATATGGGCAATAATATGGAAATAATTTTCTATGGTGACAGACGGTAACCACACTTACTGTGGGGTCATTTCATAATGTATAAAAAGATTGAATCACTATGTCATGTAACTGATACTAACAGGATACTGTATGTTAATTGTGTCCAATTAAAAAGAAGATTCTTGCCCCTGAAGCAAATTTTCTGATGACATTCTGCAGGAGTGCAACCCCACAGCCTTTTCTCTGCAGGTGCTGCCTAGGGCCCTGCCAGCACCCGGTGGTCTCAGGGTGTGGGCTCCACTCTCTGCAAGGGAAAACGGACACCTGAGGAAAGCACTCATGTTAAATCTCAAGTGCAGTCACAATCAACGCATGTCTCTGAAGAAGGTCTGCACTGAATAAAAAGAGTGGGCCAGTAATGCATCAAAGAAATGCATTTCTAATGGTGCAGTTCCTGGCTGAGGAGGAAAGAGGCTGTGGACAAGGAAGAGTCCTTTAACATATCAAGGGAGCCTGTACACCATTTCCACCTCCAAATCTAACCCTCAATGGTGTGCTTGCCTTCTACTTAATTCATTTGCCTTTCCAAATTTTATCTTTTTCTAATTAGAAAGCACATTTTTGCTCCTAGTTAAATGTTCAACTATTTGGTGGGTGCTAAAACATAATTTGCTGCATGAATTGCCATATATTCAGACCGATGGCTCCAGTGTCATGCCTCTTGAACACAGGATGAATTATTGTTCACTGAGCACCGAGTCAGGGCTCCTCTCTGCTTGTCCGGTCTCTGCAGAGGGCAACGTGGCTCTTTGTGAGTGTGCACCAGGAGTGTGCACCCCTGCTTCCTGCTCCATGATCGTGGGAGCACAAAGATGCCCAGGGACCTGGCTGCACCTGTCCCCGCACCACGCCGATTCTGACACATGCAGATGCCTGGGGCAGGAGGGGCATAGCGCAGCTCTGTCCTCACTCAGTGCTGAGCCTCTGAAGGAGAATGATATCGCCCTCCATCCTAGACACGCACAAGGCTTTCCACTTGCAAATCGTATCTTATTTTAAATCTGAATTCACATTCATAGATTCGCTCTTCATTCCTTTGTTCAATTTTTGGGTTGAGAAATAGGTAAAATGGAAAAAAGTTCAAATGGAATATTTTATATTTTTTTCTTCCAATTATAAAATGAGCTTCATAATACTAATTGGTAAGTTTTCTCTTAATACGTACCCCCCCTACCCCAAAGAAATACTAGCGGAACACATATTTTCAGGAAAATAAATCTCTGAAATGCTGAAATTACTACACATTAAACCATAAGAAAGCATATTAAGTGAATATTTGGAGTCTGTCTGGCTTAACACCAGAAAGCATGGAAATTAAACCTTTAGGCCTAAAATTTAACATTACTTAAAAGTTCTCCATTAGAGTTAGACTAGTGGTGTTTTTCCCAAGACAGTTTTCAGAAACTCCTTTAAGCGTTGAATTATGAAGGGGGATAATGCCCCCCCCCAGAAGAAAGTCACAACTGTAAGATGATGATGAATTTCCTAAGATCCACTGCCAGCCTGTAGAACATTCTAGAACTCTCTACCTCTGTTTCAAGGGAAATACTGTTTCTTATAAAACTGAGCTCTTTAGAAACAGTCCCTAAAGTTGCTTGAATGCAATCAAGTGTTATTGTTTTACCATCTTGGGAGGAGGGAAATGAAGGAATTCGTCTTAATCTTTGTTAACTTGAGAATTTAGAAACTTAGACTCAGTCAGTTTTTCTTTCTAAATTAACAATGATATTGGAAGGAAACGGTTTCAAATGCTAGCATTTTCAGCTCACCCAGATCAAAAGTAGCATGAAAGCAGATGGACATATGGGGCACAAAATAAACCCCGAGATGGACAACTGCTGACTGGCTTTTCTGTCACAAAGTGAGTCCCTGACCCTTTGAAATAAGCCATACACCCTGATTATGAAGCCAGTTTCCATTTCTTTGAGGTGGGAAAATGTATTCTATTTTCATAAGAATAAAGCAAGGCTTTGGCTCTATGAATTTCCTTGTTAGACCTATATGTTAAATAAAACAATACTTCTTTTAGCAATGTAAAGCTTTCTGATGAAATACCAGCCCATTGGAACACTCTGCTCACTGCTGAGATGAGTCTGTGCATATATTTTTAATCAGATCATTACATTCTCCTTATATCGGTGTCCTCAATGTAGGAATATGTAATTATTGGAAAAATGTGATTAGATCTATTTTACTTAAACCTATCCATACATCTAGATGAAAATATAAAAAGCCAATGAACTCAGCATCTTACCCTACAAGGTGAGATATTGACTAGAAATTGAATTACTATTAGTAGCAGTATTTGACCATCTATGTAAATGTTAGTTATGGAATAAAGACCTGACTTTCTGCTGGTTGTTTTATGATAAAAAAAAAAAATCACTGGGTCTTACCTATTCATGGCAAACTAACTGTAAATAACTGTGCCTGCTCCACCATGGCCCTAAGATACCATCCTTGGTTTTCGAGGTTTATTTCCATTGACTCACCCATTTCATTACCCCTAACTTCATTTAGGGAGACTAATGCCTCACATGTTTCCAGCACTCACACAGGAGGCTTGACCCAGCTAGCTTGCTTCAAACCTCTGGATGATGGCCCAATCATTTTTCACTCTTTCTGGAGCTTTTCCTGCATGTATGCTTGGGTGTCCTTAGAAGGAAGATCCCTAATTCCATGGCCCTTATTATGGGAGCCAGGATCCCAGCACCCTTTTCTAAGTGCCACTTTGAGTCCTAGATGTCCTCTGGCCCATCTTTTCCTTTGGCCTGCAAAGACCTAAAATTCACAGCCAGACATAATGAATGTAGAAATTCCTGGATATATTCGGAATCTGAAAACAATGCTAGTTTTTGTTCCTTCTTCGAAGTTCCTAGATCAATCAGTTTGATGCAGCTAATCACTGGTTTGATCAACTTGCTTGTCAACAACAGAAAGAAGCCCATTGAACATTGACTGGCTCTGCCCCTCGCTTTGCTTCCCAGGATCCTCAGGGGCTACATAAGCATGGCGCTCACTCAGTCTCATGGCCAACAGCACGAGCCACTCATCTCTGGCAAGGAGGGGCCTCTGATGACTATTTTATGAGACTCCCCACGAATCTATATCCAAAGTTTTTTTCTTTGTGCTGATAAATTTCATCAGTGGACAATAAAACATATTTTTCATCATAAACTTTGAGCCAATATCTTAACAATAAAGTCAGAAAATACTGGTTTATGTTATTTGGTCACTTTTGATGAAACTAACTGAATTTTAAGTTCAGTTAAAAGAGCAAAGAGCTACAAATTCTGTATTTAAGCGTGTCTTACCTTTTTGCTGGGGACTGGAAAAAGAGATGCAGCTAACATGCAGGGCTTATAGAAAAGCTATGATAAAAACAAAACACTGACACCTTCAAAAAAAAGTACTGCTTCCAATCAGTTGAAAGTTTTGCTCTCTGCTACCTCCCTTTTGACATTCAGTGACAATTTTTTTTTCAATGTCATACACTGTAAATTGAAAGAATTTTTAAGGGGTGGGTAAAACCCATGATGGGGCACAGACTTGGTCACACCCACTGGTGATTTGGGCGCTAGATAATTCTTCATACCCTCTGAACATTCTGTCCTGCAGTTTGTGTTGTAATTGGGCTCTCAATTAGAAATAAAGTAGTAAAGTTGCCCTGAAGAATGGCTGAGCTTGTGTGCCAGAATATTGGACTATAAGGGCTACTTTTTGTTGGGTTTTTATTATAACATGTGCTACATTAACTCACTCACCTTTAAAAACTTTTTTTTCTCTATTTGGAGGTTGCCCAAACATTTTTAAGTTGTTTCCTCATTTTTACAGATTATAGGAAAACCTCAATCATGTCCCCAAACTCACATTTGAATAATAATAAAAAATCATATTTTACTACAACAGTGTTGGCAGGAGGTTAAAATACCACTTTGTAAAGCACTTACTAGCTTATTTTTATTTTTCAAGAATCACGAGGCAGCCTGACTTAACTGAGACATGTGGTTAGTTTTAACTTCAATTTGTTTTATTTGAAAAAAAAAATCTTAATTTGGGTCTTCAAGAATGCAACTTAAGTAAGTTCATAAAAATAAACATAAGGTGAGCTCTGAGGGATCGTTGGGTCCGGGGCAAAGTCCTAGAGACAAAGAACTCAGAATCCTCAGATGCCCAAAGGGCGCTGGTGCAGGAGGCAGAGTTTGCATGGATGTGTCCATTCTGATCACTTTAGAGGACTGGCTCATTATAACCAGGGAAATTTACACTTTTTCTTAAGAGCCAGAAGCTAGTAGAAGCTAGTGACAGTCTATGAAGGACAAAGGATGACTGAGCTCTGTGTCAGGGGTGGACCGAGTGACGGCCGGGGTCTCCCTGACCTCAGCATTGGCTTCTGTTTGGAATGACCATGGAAACACAGCTGCAAACCCATGTGACTAAGAACGGACAGTATTTTGGAAGCTCTTTGGAATGAATGAACAGTCACGGGACAGGAGAATGAGTTGTATCTGTGTGCTTTCTGTGACTACTCAGCCACCCCAGAGCTCTGTCCCAGCTGCCCTTCGCTCATGTTGTTTGTGTTATGAAAAAAGTAAATACAACCCAACAGGTTCTCCTCCCAGTCTGTTTGCAGGATAAAGCCCACTTTCTAATCTTTACTCTCTGTAGCTTTCTTTCCCATCAGCCTTCACCTCCTCCACCACACCAAGGAGATGTAAGCGTCCACCATGAATGCCAGCTCCCAGTCCTGTTGCACACTTACATGAAAATTTGTCACAAGGCATTTAAGTATTTAATTACTTGTCTGTCTCCTTGCCGGCTTCTGGGAAACATGGTTCTGAATAGGGCATATGCTTAGCTCAGCACTCACCCTAGTACATAGTAGATGCTCAACACAGGGTGAGGGGAAAAGTCAAAAATGGAGGAAAACATAGAACAAAGATAATCCCACGGGTAAAGTTAGTGAATTTTCATGGATAAGTTAAGCACAAAATTAATAAACACGTTGTAGTGTTATATCATAGTTTAGTAGTGGTCTAAAGACTGTTTCTGTTCCCTAATACTACAAATCATTTCTTCCAAGTGTCCTATTGTTAACACTTTGAAATATTCCACTTTCAGAAATATTCTCATGTATGGACTCAATGGGTGCGAATTCTGGTCATTCATTTTTATCACAATATTACTAGTGATTACTCATTACCAAAAAGCATGGTAGGTCTAATGCCATAGAAACAGGAAATCCTTGCAAGAGTATCATGCCCACAACAGGCACCCCAGGATATGGCATTCAGGAGAGGAGGCCTTGGTCACCCACCGTGTGCACCACACCTCACCTAGGGTCTGACCCATAATGACAAGCTCCATAAATACCTGCCAGACAAATGCCATGCTGATGTAAAGCAGGCTCAGGGAAGGCATTTACCTTGAGCTCCCCGGTGGGGTACAGCCATCTCTGCTCTCTGGTCACATGACCCTGTGCTCAAGGTTAAGGGATATGAAATACTGCAAACAGAACAGCAGTCAGCCACTCACAACTGTTGGTAGTGCTGTGATACATTTAAATATTGCTGGTTGTGGGCCCCTAAACTAACTTCAGTCTTGAAAATGGCTGTCCATGTCACATTGACTTTACCTCTAAAACAGCCTTGCAAAAGCGAGACATTTTAATAACTCCAGCAAAGAAATTAGGATGAATTATTAATACCCATGCCAAAATCTGACAGAAAACTCAAACATGTATCTCAGTGAAGAGGCCTATTCTCATAGGTAGAGACCATAAACAACAGTCCTCAAACACTGTTTTTATCCATTAAAATGTTCTTGTCTGGCAAACATGAAGTAAAGGAATTCCATCCTCTAAACCTACCGACCAGCTATAGAAATATATGCACATAAACACAATTATCTCTGCTACGTGTTCCACACACACCAATGATGGTATGAAGGAGGACCTAGAGTCCGGTGAGAAGAGAGCTATAACATATCTCTTCCTAGGTATATAGTTAATAAAATACTCAATAACAATTTTACCAAAATGTTACCACATATTTGCATCATAGCCCTACATGTAAACATGGCCAGTCCATGTGGGTCTCATTTCCAGGTGTAGCTAACCAGAGATAAACATTTTGAATGCACATGCACAATTCATGTTACTATATATCTACAAATAGAGATTCTAAGGGGATTACTTATGTTTGCATTTTATCTCCTCTGAAATTGCATGCAACTTCCTATCCATGGTGCCCTGTAATCGCGAAAGACCTGGGTGGGGACTGTAGTCTTCTGAAGAGGATTCGCCTTTGCTGCTCCTAGTAATAATCTGGGGGCCCTGCCAGCTTTAAAGCACTAGGATAAATTCTTTACCTGAGGATCTTTGGAATTTGCTGGTAGTTAACTCCTACTAGAATCCCATGCATGCCAGCTTGAGATTTTAATTCTTGGAGATTTTGTCCTTCTTCCATTCTAGACGGGAGTTGAGATATACAGCTCTTCTCCCAGTTCCTCTTCGGGTTCCTGCTCTATTCTTGTTAGTTATCACTGAGCTGATAACTCTGATCACCCCACTCTATGCAGGTCTTCTGTAAGACTGTCCATGTTGGTGCTTTTTCTTACTAGTATATAAAATAAAGGTACATCTTGCACATCAACATGACTTTGATTTAGTGTAAAGGAATGCATTTGTTCCCACATTTGCATAAATTACATCAAATATAAATGGAAAGTGATCAAGCAGTGGCCTACACATCATTAATTGCTTAGGAAGGTTCAGGGACTTGGCTTCCCCAGAACCTTTGTTGGGATCCCACCCCCACAGAATCTTACCTAGTCATGTGTCATAACTTTCCTTCTTATCATTGTCTGCATTGCATATATACCCTGCAGTGAATCCCTAGAGGTCAGAGAGGACATGAAATACACCTAAAGCATCACCATACTTGAGTGCATCAGTGCTTGCTGGTCAGGGGGGCGCTACTTGGGGGGTTGGCTGGTTGGACGGGTGAACAGACTAATGGTGGGGCTGGTGGATAGTGGATAGTGGATGGGTGGGTGGTGGATGAGTGAATAATGGATGGATGGATGGATGGATGGATGGATGGCGGAGGGGTGGACCAATGGATAAAGATTCTGTAGGGATAGAAGAGTGTTATCATTCCAAGGATGTAAGACTTAGCAAACAGGTTTATGTTCTCTGTATTTTGCCTTTTTCCCCTGAAAAGTAGGGAGATTTGTTCACCTCAAACACCTTTTCCTTTTGGAGAACAAGACAGATAAATTATTTTCTGGGTCAAATATCAATCCTTTATCTGTTGTAACTACGGCTTTCAAAGAAGTCCTAGCAAGTCGTTGAAGTAGCACTCAACTTACATGAGGAAGTCACTCTTATCTTCTCGTTCTGTTCTATGCACATTCAAAAGAAAAAGGTTTGGAGCCCCTATTCTGTCTAAATTCTGTCCTGTGCTGTGTAGGTCCTAGCCTCAAGGCACTCACACTCCAGTGGGAAATAATCAGCCCAAGACACACAGGGCTATTTCAGCACAAGCAGACACTGGATGATGAGGTGTGCATGGCTTCACAATCAACAGAGGCCATGCTGGAGCCCAGAGCCGAGAGATGTCATCCCCAAGGAAGGCAGAGCAAAGGGAAGCAGAGGAAAGGAAAGGATGAAGAAAAAAGAAAAAAGAGCAACTAGAAGAATATGTTGGCCCTCAAGCTGCTTCATAGAATTTGACCAACTTAAATTTAAAATAACTTTTGGAGAAGGATAATTAGTCATGGCTATATTCAGACTAAATGTCTGATTTTCAAAAAATCATTCTCACTTTGGGGCCTACAAAATGGAAATTCAGGTGAGCTGTAGAGCGGGAGGCCAAGTGGAGAGGGCACCACGGCCTGTGGAAAGTCCACATAAAACTTAAAATGTTAACGTGACTTCTTTCACCTCAGGTGAATTTATAAATGAAACTTAAAAAAATTTTTTTAAGACTACAAATTCATTAGTATATCCTTGGGAATGACTGATTCAATTCAAAGGATTTTTAATAATTCTGGTTAACTCTAATCTGAACCATTATTTCTAATTTCTTAATATGAAACTAGAAATATTGGTGACCTAATAAGTTTTATGGCACTGCACACAACCTTCTTTATGGAGCTTGCACTGTTATGTAATATGTTATAAAGTAAGTTGAATGTTGTAAAACTCATTATTTTTTTTTCTCTTAGCTAAAGTGCATGATAGCCAAAAATTTAAGTGGAAAGCTATTAAAGTTCCAGAAATCCCTACCTTACATGTTTTTCCAAATGTTCTATTTTGTTTTTTTGGTGCTTTGTATTAAAGTTTCTGGTGTTGAGTCCACTGAAGGGAGCATCCTAATGTTACAGAGTAAGGCTCCAATTGAAACTTTGGTCTTAATAAATGTCTATCTGTATTGTTTTTTTCTATTTTGTTAGGACAATTATAAAGTAAGTGGAGTAATCAGAAAGAAAAGTTAAAGAAAATTGGTTTTAAAAAAAGACTAGACATTAGAAATAATCATGTACAAGACTTAAGATTATTCCAGACAATGTTCCTTTTCTTGGAAAACTGTTCCTCTTCTTAGAAGACCTAGACATGGGGTGGCAAAGACAGTATTCTCTGACCTGTTGAGGTTTGCTGTTTCTCTGCCTGGGTTTTTGCTGGCCTGGCTCTGTTTATAGGTCTAGCGTATAGCTGGTTCCATGGGGTTTAAGGGTGTGAATTAAAATGATGTTATCTTTGACCTAATGGGCCAAAAGTATTACTGGCTATTTTGCTCCTGGGTGAGAACTGATATATAGGAAACATGGAGAATGAAGGGAATATATCTATCAATGAGCAGAAATGTCCTCACTTCTGATACTACACAGAGGTGCATTTTAGGTCTATTTCTCCTCCACAGAAAGGAGTGGAGGGCTTTGAAATGGGTTAAAATGTGCATTATTTCTTGTTGGCATGTTTGTTTTATTACTGTTTTTGTTTAGTCTGCTTTTACTGCTCACGTAGTTCCCATAAATTGGAAGTATGCTTACAAACTAATCTTCCAGTGTAATTTTTGCAATGTGGAAAAACCCTTAGAATAGGGATAACTTCTGTTGACAGCATTCCACTTAGTGAACCGGGTACTAGAGCAGGTGCTGACACTGAACTTCCGGAAATGTCATCACAGACAGACCTCAGCATTAGAATCTTTAGGGATCTAACCTTAAACCTTTGACTTCAGTGCACATGGTGTATCACCATACAAATGACTGTATATGTTGTGGCAAAGGCTACTTGCCAGTATTCATTTTTCCCTTTCTCCTTAATAATTTTACCCTCTGATTTTTAGCTAGGATTATGGCTCCCCATAACAAAGACTACATTTCCCAGTATCCCTCATAAATAGATGTGACCATGTGACTAAGTTATTACCAGTGGAATATAAGGAAGTGATGTATGCAATTTTAATAGTATCCTTAGGATAAGGATATTATCTTGCCTCCCTCTTCCTCTCCCCACTGCCCATCCACTGACTGCTTTATGTTAAATGCCAAGCTGGTACAATGGCTGGAATTTTGCAGCCCTCTTGGACTGTGAAATGCCCTCATATAAGACCAAGGTCACTTACACCATGGGGCACAGCACCAAGCTTGAGCAAACAACTTCCAAACTCCTCAAGCAGGAAGCAGAAAGTCCCACCTTGTTTTAGCCACCTTAATTTAGTGGTTTCTTTTCTATTACCTATATTTAAATCTAATCCTGACTTGTACTGTGACCAGAGAGTCATAATATCATCTCTTTTCCATCAATCCTTGCAGAAAACTTAATGAGAGAAAAGATATAAAAATGTCTAGCTGCATATGTGGCACAGACTAGGATCTCCATTAAATGTGACAGTTGGGTAGTTTATTGAATCCTTCCAAAAACATGTCAGTTCAATAAGAAGAATCAAAATCATTATTTGAATCAAAAGACAATCAATTCAAAAGTCCCTGTTAGACATAATCTCAATAAACACCTGTTTGTGTTAGCTTGGAGTTTCAAAATATGCTAACTTTGAGTTAATAAAGGTTAGGATAATGTAAGAAAAGACAAAGAAAGAATGAATGTGGTCTGTATACTCTGCTCCAGCTACTGAACTGTCAAGTTAAACTTCCCTGCCCACAGACAAGTTCATGTTCCTTCTGCTCTTATTCTGATGTAGGTGGGGCTGCTCCCCACCGGGGTGGGATGATGGCTTAACTGAAGGCCCTGTGGTCCCCACAGGTCTATGCTTATCTAAGAAAAAAGCTTAATTCCAGGTGAGCCAAGGGAAAAAAAATACTTCTGGAAACAGTCAAATCATACTGAAAAACTTGAGGCAAAAGGAAAATCTCTGTAAGTCGAGGCATAATCATGGTTGCAACATATGCACCTTCTGTTGAACATGTAAAGATTGGGGAAAAAATAGTCCACCACCATGACTCACCTTTCTACTCATTCAGAAGGTGTTTACTGAGCACCTACTCTGCGTCCAGCACGCAGGGTGGCATTGATGCCACTGTGAACAAGACAGGTAACACCTCTCATCTTGAGCAAGGAACACTCAAGCAGGAGAAAGACAGTGAAAACAAACAAAACAATTAGTGCACCAAACACCAGGGTCGTTGGTGAAAAGGCACAGGAATGCTGTGCTTATTGGCTGTCAACATTTCTCCTTGTCTTTTCAATTAGGTCTCAAGTAAAATGGCTGTTTGCAAATTCAACAGCAGAATTGATGGAATCCTGGATGTTGTTCCTTTCCTGGCCTGTCCCTGGTCAGGGTCTTACATCCATTAAACGTGAAGCCCAACCATGGACTGATTTGTCCACGCCCCTGACTTTGGGCACATGGAGAGGTGAATGGCTTGTCAAAGTGAGAGGCTCTAAGGCTCTGGCGGTCCTGATGTGTAGGCCCATGGCTCTCCATACTGCTATCCCCAGACACGGAGAGTGAGATGAAGGATGCTCCTGTTCATGGGACCTGGGGCTCAGTAATGTCTGTGGGTCCTGGAATCTGCTTCCTGCCACACCATTTTCACCCCTGGCAGTGATTCATACGTGGACACAGTGCTGTGGGCACACCCCCCTGCTGGGCTTGCAAAGAACAATCACATTCTCAAATCCTAAAATTGCTAGAAGGTTCTCCTGATGAAGAATTTCCTGAAGCTTTGTCTCTCCTACAGAGAAGGTACTGGAGCTGAACAGGACATCAGCAACCTGCTGAGACCCCAACCGCCAGGGTGGTGGGTCTTCTCTGAGGGGCAGGTGAGACAGCTTATGTAAGGGTCTCAAAGGTAGTCTTCCTAGGTAGACAGGAGCCCATACACCGTAATGTCAGCTCAGTGTGGGTTTTACCAAGGGCACACATGCACGTGACTCCTGTGCAGCTAAAGGTGGGGGATGGGAGGACTTGTGCTCAAGGTCCTGCTGTGTGCCCCGCCCACAGCCTCCGCCCTCAGCTGTTCTTCTGCCTTCTGACCACAGGCACTGGTTGACTTGTCAGCGTCACTAGACACCATCACACAATTCTCCACAGTTGTGTCAGTTTACACTTCCTGAAGTGACATATGAGAGTGCGGGTCACCCCACATGCTGACAAAACACTTACTTTATTATTTTAATTACTGTGCTGGTTATTTAGTGGTATAACTTTAATTTGCATCTCTCTTATGACTAATGATGTTGTGTCTTTTTGAAAGTTTAATAGCCATTTTGAAGGTTTTTTGTGAGCCATGCTTAAATAGTTTCTTATCTGTTTTGAATTAGGTATTCCGTCCTTCTCTATTGAAGTTAAAGAGTTATATGTGTGACCTTTATCAACTATATGTATTTCAAATGTCCTCTCCCTCTCTGTGGCTTGATGTTTTCCTCTCTTAACATCATTTAATGAAAGGTCTGTTTTTCATTTTTGCTTCAATATTTTCATCCACAAAATGAAAAGATCAATACATTCTTGCCGTTTGACTCTCTAAATATGACAGCAATTAATCTTATAATCTTTATAAATCATTTTGAGATACGTTTTAAGAAAAATACCCTAAAAAAATTAAGATTCCCTTAATGTGAATCCATTTCTTTGTTCAAGAGCTCCCAACAGTCCACGTTTTTAAATTTGTCATCATATTCTTTCAAGCTTTACTTGGTACATCTTCTGTTGTTGATGTTTAAATAACGAAAAGCTCACATGGTTGTTTTTCTTTCCTAAAATAATATACAGCATTTTTAATGTGTAAAATATGACAAGTTTTATTTTCCACAAAAGCTACAGGAGTCAGAACTTCCCAGTTCTCCTTATAATACATTTTGTTGTTTATTTTTTAAGTTATTTATTTACCAACACAAATCATAGCACAGGCATTATTTGTCTCCTGAGTTAGTTTTAACAAACTCTTTAAAATGGACGTATAGTGAGGGCAATTTAAGGTTTATTTAGATTTTTGCAGACTCTCAGCAGGTTCAAGAATCTGGAAACATTTTTTAGAACTTTTCTGAGGGCAAAAAAGAAAGCAACTTTTATAGCTCTGCAAAACAGAATTCCTTGCCTACTAGGAAACATTCTTAAGACCCCCTTGCAGCTTCCATAAAACACTTCACTTAGCTGTTCTTTGCATTTTGAATACATCCAATCTTTGGGGACATAATTTATTTGTAGAAAATATATTTTTACTTTAAATTGTGTTTTTTACCATTTTACAAGATGTTCTTATGTAGGCTTTTAATTTCACGTATTCCTGTATAAATTTATCAGTGCTTTGCATGTGAATATTTTTCAGTATTTGCATGTCAAGAAAAATATATGAAGAAAAAACAGTCTTTGGGTGAGAGGTCTGTGTATGTAATCAAGCGAAATATGGACCACATATTTCTACTTCTCCTAATTTTAGATCTAAAAGTATATACGTATGATGATGTTGTGTTAGAAGATTACTTTATATATTTTCTCCAGGTTTGTTTTATCTACGACAAGTCCACGTTATTTTTTGTTTCTATGAAGAAAAAATATCACAGTAATTCCTTGTAATTATTAAAGAAAATACTTTGCTAATTGGGTCACTGGTGAAACTACAAGTATTTCACACTCACCAGATACAAGAGTTATGCTATGGAGCTATTTGAACTGTGTTTTAAAATGCAGTCAAAACACAACCATGATGGAAAGCTCACTGTTAAATTCCACTAAATACTTCTTTCAACAGGTTGGGAATTGCTGCGAGGTCGCTCCGAGAATATGCTAGAGTCCGTGGCTGTCTTGGGGATGGCGTTGGCAGCCGTGCCCAGCAGTGAGATGGGGCCACGGGGCTCCAGGACAGTTTAGCATCTCTCCTGGTGGAAGCCAAGCCAACCTTTCCTTACTGGTATTGGTGGGAGCTCTGCACTGCCCACACCCCAGTGCAAATGGCACCCACAGCGAAGAGCAGCAGCTGAGGGTCAGGTTCCTGCCAGGAAGTATCTCCTAGGATGGCATACTGAGTGGGCTCGGGGTCTTTGCCCTGGAGGACTGTGCAAAGAACCAGGAATTTCTGTCCCCACAGATTTTTACAGGTAATATCAATGGTTGTCAGGTAGACCAGCCTGGCTGTGCGAATTTCCAGATCAGTGTGACTGCTGCCTGGGCCTGTGCGGGGTCTGCAGGGACAATCGCCGGCCCAGCTGCTGGCTGCCAGTGGTTGGTTCTGAAGGGCAGGGACAGGGGTGGGACAGGCCTACAGATGCTTCCCCTTTCCTGTCCCAAAGGAGACGCAGCAAGATGAACGGAGCAAGTCTCTCAGTGTGTCTCTGTATCGGGGTCTGGTTTGCAAAGGCCCCTTTCTGCTCAAGCGTGGCCGGTCAAGACAAAAGGCTGCTCTTCGTCTTCTTGCACACCCACCTGACCCGCCCAGTGCCAACAGCGCACGCTGACAAGGTGAGCTTGGGCCTTGGGCTGGGAGATCTATCATCTCTCATCTATCCAGACATAGATGCATGATTGATCATAGGGAGGTGATGGATATACATATTATTTTTTACCATCGCTTTCATATTTGCCCTCTCCTCATCAGGGAGAGCACGTTCTCTGCCCCTGCCGCACAGCAAAAGTCACCGCCAGGACGAGAGAGGCACCAGGTCGGCCCCGTCTGCCTGCCAGCTGCTTCTCCATTCCTCACGCTGAAACGTGAAGTTGTTGAAAACGTGACACCCACAGCCTGATGCTGACGGCCAGTGGCAGTCCACAGGGACACCACGTGCCTGGGCTGCGCAAGGGACAGGGGCTCGGTACCCGGAGGTCCAGCCAACCCCACGCAGAGCGTCCCCGCGCCTGGCCGCATGGACTCAGCGCTGCTGGAGTGCAGGGGACAGAGAGTCTTTCCCTGTTCCTGTATCACAGGCGTTCCGGCCTCCGCAAATAGACCTCTCCAAGACTCCCTAACGCATCAGGATAAATCACTCCATGGTCTGGCTGTGGGAGTCATTAAAAAAAAAAAAAAAAAAAGATCTGGCCTTGTGATGAACGTACGCTGTGCGGACTGTAGGGGACGCAAGAGCTCCATTGCCACCCTGCTGCCCGCTAGCCTCGGCGGGCCGGACCCCACACTGAACAGGCCTTTATCACCGCAGCAGAGCCAGCTTTTCTGTGAATCCAGCCCTATGAGAAAGAGGATCAAATCAGCGTGCGTTTTGACAGCGTGAGCTGCAATCTTAAACTCGGAGCTGTGAGTGAGAGCCCAGAAAGGGGGCGGCCCGTCTTCCTCCCGGGAATCGCCGGCGCGAATCCCCCTCGGCCAAATCTGCGGGATCAGTTCAGTTGATTGCAAGAAGGCTTCCTCACCCTCGACAGGAGTGAACAAACTGGCTGCTTTTGTGAAAGCCAGCGACGCCCAGGAACGGCCGAGAGGCAGTCCTTGCCAAGGACAAAGACAAAGACAGTGCGAGGTTCCTGGGGGTGGATCAGTGTGCTTCGCTGGATAAAGGGATAAGTGGACGCTCTTAATTAGCTCTGAGAGACGGACTGCATTTCCTGGGCCCCTGTCCAAAGCTGTTAAGTCAGGTTCAAGTGTGTGATCCAGGTTTCCCCTGCTCTCGTGGTGTGCCCCAAGAAGATAATTCACAGACGCACTTACACTGATGTTGGAAGTCTGCGGGCTCCATGAATAACTGACTGATTGAACTGCACCACCTCCCCGCAGCACAGCCACGTGTGGTTCCAGATCCCACTTCCCGACAGGATGGGACCAACCCACTGCTTCTGCAGGGAACCAGGCCAGGGCCGGATGGGTGAGGGGCGGCTGTCAGCGTCTGCCTTCTGCTGGTGTTTCTAGACCTGCAGAGTATCTTTGTGAAGACTTTCGTCTTACAGGGCTATCCGAATAAAAAAGTCAAGTTGTGTCAGTGAGTGTATATACTCAGAATCAACTTGTTGACATAATGGGAAAGTAGAATTTTTGAATATGCACAAAAGGCCTGCCCTTTCGGAGTGGTGGCTGCAGAAAACATCTCTGACCGGATCTTCTCAGCATCTGTGCACCTGACACCAAGAAGCAACTTTTACCAAACCTTTAATGGGGCAACGGACCCTTGTGGAGCGGTTTCTGAAGGCCCCTGGGAGAACCCTTCACCTTCTTCCATTTTTAAACAGAAGATAATCATACTGGCCAGGAACAGTGTGTGTTCGTAGGGCTGGGAGAGGGCTGTAGATGTATAGACCCTAGAGAAGCAATCTGGGACCCACAGTAAACTCAAGCCCAGCCTTTGGATACAGTTGGAAAATGGGCTCCATATACTCCACTTTATGCCTGCATGTGTGACCCTGTGTTACTAAGAACTGTCCCACACTGACCCTGCACTCTACCATGTGGCCCTCAGGCTGTCTACAGCAAGAGCCTTCCAGAAGGTCCACTGTCAGCATCCATCCTTGCAGGCAAACTAAGAATGGGAGTGCCATTCCCAGGCATCGCCTCTGCTTCCCAGAGGGAGGTCTGTCAAATGAAGACCTGACAGGATGGAAGGAGAGAGCCAGGGCCCTAGAAGCCGCTGCAGCTGGAAGGGCCATGTGGCTTCCGGCAGAGCTCCATCCCAGGGCTGCCAGTCCAGGGGCTGGGGGAGCATTATATCCTGGGACGGGAAGGAGGTATTGCATTTCCAGAGAAAAGGTCCTTGGCCACTTGAAACGTGTCCTGCCAGAACGCTGCCTTCAGAGATGACCACTTAGCACATCTGAAGAGCATCAGCTCCGACAAGGGCCTTGTGTCCTCATAGCACTTAAGAAAATGAGGGGAGGCTTTATCCACTCTTCAGTCTGAAAGAACAAGTGAGGAGGGATTATGGTCAAAAAGGAGTGGTAAATTTGTTTGTGGTGACAGAAATAAGACTGAAGCAGATACTTAAGGCCTCTATCAGATTCTCCAACTAACTGTGTTGTTAACAAAAAAGTAACTGTTGGCAAACATGTATAGCGGGCTGGAGGGTGCCAACGACTGAGCCTGGGTGCAGGTCACGGGATCAATACACAGGGCAGAGGCAGGTGGAGGGACGCAGCCTTGGCATGGGATGGGGGCACAGGCTGTTTAGGGATGGGGGCTCTGCCATTGGGGATGTGTAAAGAGCCAGAGATTTCTAGTCTCCCAGATTTTTTATTGGTAACATTAATGGAAGACCTGTAAAATCTGTAATTAATCTTGTAACTTGGTTTATAAGGAAAGAAAATAATGAGCAGTCTTTACTTAGTTCTTTCTAGCCCCCACCCAAATGCTTTCCAATGTCCATTGAAAAAGAGGAGAGGCAGATGATTTGGGATGAGTTTCTCTTTAGCCATTTAGTTACAGGTTTCCTTTTACCTTATAGCCCCAGGAACTGCTCACACAGACCGGGGCTGAACCCCTGGAAGGGGGACAGCGCCTGCCCTGCAGGGAGATGAGCGCTCCCGGGCACTCCCGACGCTGCAGGGTTTAGCCCTGTAAGTTTCCTGAGTGCTAATCAGCAGAAATAGGATTCTCTGCCTGGTGGTCAAGCTCCGCCATAGAAAGTGACCCCTCACCTGCATTTCATTGACAAATTGACACCAAAACAGAATGCCTGCACCTGGGAAACTTCCCTTATACTTTTCATAATCTGTAGAGTCATCGATTCTGAGGTGACTCTCTACATCATACTGACATGCTTTCCTCAAACTAATGATTTGTTTTATGATCTGGGAGGTGTCTCAGTCAGACGCTCTTCTGTTAACCCTCTGCAGCCACTGAGCCCAGAGCTGAGCTGCTTGCTGCCTTGCTCTGCCCGGCGGATGGGCCAGAGACCAGCCCAGCCAGGGACCAGATGCCCAGCTCCACCAAAGGCTGTCCCAGGCCAGGCTGAAGGCAGCTTGTCTTCCTGCTCCTCTGGCATTTAGTGATTCCAGTCACTTCTCCACCCAGAGTTTAAATGAATTTCCATGTCATTTTGAACCCCTAAGCAGGGTGACCTACATGCCATTGTTTGGAAAGTGCTGCAATGGGCTGCTTTGAAATGAACTTTACATACTTTATACACAGACAAGTCTTTACATTCATTTTTATTCCTAGAAAGCTTTATACCTTAGAAAACCTAAATGTCCCATTAATATTTAAAAATGTATGTGTGGACCCTGAAAGGTGATTTAATTGTGCTTTTGTTTTCTAAATTATCTTGTAAGTATGAATTATTTTAAACCTCTGTTCAGTATTCTAACTAGTCTGTAAAGAAGAATGCTATCTAACTCATTAAAAAGAGTGTGTTTTGGTAAAGCATTAATAGAAATATAATCTAATTTTTTATGGGAATTCACATATTGCTAGTTATCAACCATGACATGGGCAATAAGACCATGTATTTATAATATATTACCAATTATTATGTAATACATTAGACAAATCAAGAATTAAAAACTCATATAGTTTCCTCATATGAAATGTGGTCCTATGTTCCTTCAATAGCAGTTGGTAAGTTTGCAAATATTTCACAGGTTGCAGAAAACCATTTGCAAATATTTTTAAATACAGAGGAGGAGAAGGAAGAATAGGGATAAAGCAGAGGGAGAAAAGGAGAGAGACAGTGGATGTGACCAGGATGGGATAGGAGACAAAGAAGCAAGAGTGAGTGCGACATCGGGAAGGGAGGGGAGTGGAAACGAGAGAGCTGTCACTCACGCGGCGCAGGGCCTCCTCAGGCTGCTGTTGACTCTAGTGTCACAGAATATTGACTGGATTTTACGATATTTCTAATGGACAAAGAGGTAGGCATTTAACCACTTGAGGTAGAGTCAGGCAAAACAAAAATCCCCAGAACCTGTTGGCAGGTGTGTGTGCTTTTTGGAGATGCTTGTGCCCAGGAGCTGGTCTGGCTGCGGAATTAACGTGCAGCAGTGCCTGGAGTGGGTGCATGTGTCTCAGACACTCAAGGAGCAGCCACCTTGCTGACTGGCAGCACAGGGCTGAGGCAGGGCAGATGCACACCTGTGCACATCGATCACGTTGGCTTTATAATGAGGCCGCACACACCAGATCGACAAGCACTGGACTGGAAGGACAGAGGTACCGAGGGGTGCATTTCCAGATTTCGCTTCTTCAGGAAGGTGCCTGAACTATTGCTCTGTCCTCACCAAGCCGTGGGCTTGGTGCTGTGGCAGTTCCTAGGGCTGCTGTAATGAAGTACCATGAAATGGGTGGTTTTAAACAGCAGAACTTTATTTTCTCATAGCGTGGACGTCCGAAGTCCAACATCAAGGTGTTGGTAGGGCCGTGCTCCCTCGGAAGGCTCTGGGGACAACCTGCTCCATGCCTTTCTCTCAGCTTCATGGGGCTGCCAGCAATGCTTGGTGTCCCTTGGCTTGTGGACACATCCCTCCAGCCTCTGCCCCTTCTTCACATGGGTTCCTACATCTGTGTCTGCATCTCTTGTTACAAGGACACTGGTCACATGGGTTGCTGTCCACCCTAATGACATCATTTTAACTGGATTACATCTGCAAAGAGCCTATTTCCAGATGAGGTCACACTGACAGGTTCCAGGGGTTAGGAAATCAATATATCTTTTAGGGGAGCATAATTCAACCAGAACAAGTGTTTACTGACATGAGAATGGGCACAGAGGATGCATCATGTCCCCATCGATCATCTGCTTCAGGCAGTGACCCCAAACACAGAAGAAGTTCCATGTGAGAAGAAGATGGTGTTTCTGAAAATGAAGATTCAAGTTGTGTCTTTTCTGATTCCTGTACCTTCTAGTTCAAATAAAAATACACTAAACCCTCAGGCATTTAAAATGTGATTTTCAGTTAAGTTCTCCATCTTAGTACAACATCCTCTTTTCAATTATTTTGATAATAGAAACTGATTTCTCTGCCAAAACAGAAAAAAATATTCTGACAATTAGTAACTATTCCTTAAAAGGCATGGATGTCTAGAAATGTCTGTGACTAAATAATCAGAGATATAGACAAATGTGTATTTGCAATGATAATCAAGCATCATTACTTATGATGCAACATTTAAAACACCATCCATATCCAATATTAAAAGAATGCCAAGTTACCTTCAGTACTTCTTTAATGAGGATTATATTAGGCCACTAAATGATACTCTCAAAATGCATTTTTGTATACAATAGGGGTAGAATTTGGTGGTTACTTGTGAACAGACTTTCAAACCAACTATAGCTCTAAAAATAATCATGAATATTTCCCCTGATGGTGTGCAGTTGATACAGATTTTCTTCTACACTCTTCTTCAGATACTCCAGGTGCTTCATGAAGGAAATGTACTGTATTGATGTGAGAACAGAAATAGAGGGACTTGGTGACTGGTGGGGGCCCAGCTGCAGCGAGAGACCCCAGTGGTGTTGAGGGGCTTTGGGATGGAGGCAGTGGGGCCATGCAGGGTGGCCACATCTGAAGCCGAGATGCCCCATCTGAGATTCACAGGCTTTGCTCTGAATTTTCAGTGAGAAATGTAGGTGATGTTCCTGCTAGAAGACTTAAAAGGAAAATTTGGGCAATGCATAAATACATGTTTTAAGCATAATATTGAATTACAGAGAAGACTAAAGCGCAAAGAAAATCACAAGTGCCATGACTATAATAAAAAAAAGTAATTAACAGAGAGGAAGCTTCCATCTTAGTCTCTGATGATGCAAAAAGGACTGTTTAAGTGTTGCTCAGCCAACTGTTAAATCAACCCAAATTGTTTTTAATTATAGACCTCATCTCATGACAACTTTCTAACTTTTTATTTCCAGCACACCATAAGGAAGGGATGAAGATGTTTTCTTCCCATCTGTTTTCATGCTATCGAACAACACACTTAGAGGAAATTACCTTAAGCATTCCAATTGAATATTCTTCTTTTTGAATTAAGCTCTGAAACAATCCGTGAATTTCCAAGGGACATTTGAGTTAAATTTGAAATGAAACAGAACAGCCTTGCTCTGGGAATAAGGGAGAGAAGTGATATACAACATAGATGTGGCAATAATCCTATCAGGGATTCGCTGCATCCTTAGATTGAAACACATACCACATCACTCTCCGATGGGAGGGTAGTGCCCAGGCATGAGGACCACCCTGCCCCACCCAGCATGCGCTGAGTCCTGGTTTGTGGCAGGTTCTGCTCTGGATGATGGAGATCCGTAATGAGCAAAGGTCACTGCCCTTGTGGAGTTCCAGTCAGGCCTGAGAAATGGATGCTAACAGATTAATTGAACAGGATGTTTTATTACCTAACCTTTGCATCACATGTTCAAATATGTTCTGTCCCTGCATCACCATGAAAGGTAAACCTCTAGAGGGTCATGAAGAGCCCAGAGTTCGGGCACACAGTGAAACGAATTGACCCAAAGAGGGGTGCAATCAATGAGGCTAGGACAATCAGACATAATGAACTAAGCAGAGTGCCAAGGGAATAAACTCTGATGTTGGCTCACAGTGGCCCAAGATCATGGAAAACAATAGAAAGCTGTAGGAACTAACAACCAAACATTGGTCAAATTTAGTTAAGGAAATGAGAATAACTAAAGAATATAGTAACTTAGCCATATACACTGCAAGGTTTTCATCAGAGGGTGAGGGCTTTTGCAAAGCTGAAATACTGAGCTTCATTATGAACACATAGCTTTGACAACTTTTTTAATTAAAAGAGATTGTAAAAAGATGGAAGGAAGGGAACATGGTGAGAGAGGAATTCAAACACACAGAAATGAGAAAGGAATAAAATCATATGCTTACTGGGAAAAGTAGAAGACAGTTTAATTGTGAAAGAGAATTCCCATAAAGAGGGGCTCTAAAAATTACATACTGTTTTCAAAAAATGACAAAATGAGCTGTTTGGCAAAAAAAAGGAAATGAACTGTTTGTCTACCATGGCCAGAAGCCACAGAAACACCAGAACCCAAGCACGAGGTCTGGCTGTGAGCAGGCTGCACATGAAGCTTTGGGATCTTTGAGGACAAGATCCAAACCCATCAGCTCAAGATCTGGTTCTGAAATGAATGAAAAGGAGTCATTGCTCCTCACAGCACATTTCAACACATACGTGAACAATTAAGAGCTGAAAAGATACAGAGGAAGAAATCTTTCCAAATGGGAGAAACATCTCACCAGAAAATGGAAATGACAGAATAGCCTGGAAATAATATTAAGAGAATATGTTAAAGTTATTCAAGAAATGAATAAATAAAGGGATAACTAATATCCCTAAAATAAATTAAAAGGCAGGATTCAAAAATACACTTGATATGAAAGAGAACCAGTAACAGATCCTGGAAATAAAATATAAATCCCCAAAAATAGCAACAACAAAAACTCAGAAGGTAAACTCTAGATGAGTAACAGCTGAAGAGAGAATCAGTGAATGTGCAGCTAATGATAAACACACATCACGAACAGGAGAAACAGAGGGGTCAAAAAGTTAAAGACATGATGAGGGGACAGTGTTTTAAGTGACAACAGTCATATCTTTTCCACATATTAGTGCTAGGAGAACAAATAGAATAAGTGTGCCCTAGACATATTTTAATAACAATACATACATTGTAACTAGACTCTGTTATAGAGATTTAAAAGGCAAGGAACCTCAGAATTACCAGGGTGAATGATCACATTGACAGTAACTATTTCCACTGCAGCCACATAAGCTAGACAAACATAGAAGATGCATCTTCAAAGGGCTGAGGAAAAATAACGGTGGGCCCACTTTTTCGTACCCAGTTAATGTGTTATTGAAGTGCGAGAGCAAAATAAGGCCATTTTCCAAGCATGCAAAGGTGATAAGAGATTACCATTCCTGTGTCCTGCTCTAAAGAACTAGCTGCTAAATAATGGAATTCATTAAGAAAAAATGTCCAAAGGACAAAGTGGGATTAAAATGAACAGAAATAAACTGATAAAGTGTCTTAATAATGCAATCACCTGTTGATTATACAAAATTGCTTATATTTTATGAAAAGTAGGACCAAAAACGTTAGCAATAACAGCATGCAGACGACAAGAGGTGTTCCTGAAGGGATGCCCTTCCATGCTGAGTCCTCGCTTTATGCCGGAGGAGGGCAGCAACAGTGAACACTCTTAGAGAAGCGATAAAACTTATCTTGGTATTTAAGGACACACAAAACACTTAGTTGATATACAGTGATGATAGATAGATAGTATATGTATTTATTTGTAGTAAAACTAAAATAATGGATTTGAAAAAATGCTCACAACTTTTTTTATTGCAAGGTAGGGAGATAAGCTGGACTGAAAAGGAAAGAGGAATCAGTTTAGTCAACAATGCCTTAGTTAAGTTCACACTATATTAAGTTTTAAAAAGAATCTGAAGAAATGAGACAAATGCTGCCATCTGATCATTAAGATTTTCTGTGTGCCCATCCCTGTCCTCACAAGGCCGGAATGAAAGGTCGTGTGGCTCAGAGGCCGTGCAGGGACGAAGAGGAAGCGTCAGGATTTGACACCAGCTGGCCTGGCTGCCGGGCTCTTCACTATTTCAGTGTTTCTCAACCTCAGCACTATTGTCATTTGGGGCCAGATAATCCCTTTTCTTGAGAGAAGTTCTGTGCGTCGCAGGACATGTGAGCACACACTCCGTCCCCAGTCATGACAATCAAAAATGTCTCCAGGTATTGCTTACGTCTGCTGCGGGGGCAAAATCACTCGCAGCTGAGCACACTACCCAGTAGGGACCCGCCACCCGCCACATTACGGGACCTGTGTGTGTGGTAGGGATAGTTGTGCAAATAGAACAGTATGAAAAAAACTGAATGTAACATCATTGTGACCCCCAGATGAGCCCTTTTAATAATTTGCTGTATTTCTTTCCAGTAACTTTACTAAGTATATATAAGATAACTGCATAAAGAGTTATATTTTTTACTCAGTGTTTCATAATGAATAATTTCCAAAGTATAAAATATTTTTGCTAATACAATAATTTTAATGACTCTTTAACATTCCATTTTATGACTCAGTCTAATTAAACATCCCATCATTATTGAAATTCGTGTTTTCTCCAATGTTCATTACTATACATTACATTGAATTAATACTGTATTTATTCATTTATACTTTATGTATCTTTATGTCCTTGGGGGACATAATTCTTAGAAATTATTTCTGGATTAAAAGCTTTTCCTGTTCTTTAAATTTCAGTATACATTTTGACAAATCCCATTCCTGAAGTTTTGTGCCTGGTTAAAATCTCACCAGAAGGGAAACAAGCATGAATTTCACTGGACCTGTGACAAGGTGGCCTGTACTGCGGTTTGTACTTAAATTTGCTAGGTTGTAGATAACAGAGGGAAGCTTGTTTTGGGGCTGGGAAGTACAGTTGCATGATTGCTTTGGATTTTCCACACCCACAATGAGGAATATTAAAGGTGTTACTATCACCCACAGCTCTTCCTCCAAGAAGCGCTCATTTCCAGGACTAGGCCAGCAGTCAATAGAACGAAAGAAATTTTCCAATAAGGAGAAGAAAACAAAAACAGATAAATTATAGGGAAATTAATTCTATATATGAAATTTACTTACTGAAAACAGTCACAGCAGAGAACAATATCAGCACCAGTGGGAGCAGGAAGAACCCGCCCAACAGATGTAGGCAGTCTGAGGAACATTTGACTTAAATATTTGCATGGCTAATAAGTGTGCTTAATTAAGGTCCAGTGTGTGCAGGTATCTGAGTGTGTGCATGTGTGTGCAAGTACAGAAGGGTGGTTTGCTGAGCTGGATCTTAATTTTTTTTCTGGACTGAGCCACACAAAGTCATCTCAGAGAACGTGTACGTTAGCTCTGCTGAGAACATTTGGGAAAATGCACTGTTAGTCACCACTCACTGCCCTGGATGTGGGCCAAGTCTCCTCTCTACAGCCCGGCAAGTGGGGTTGTTGGGGGAGCAGGCAGGTAGATGGTTTATGACCCAAGGGTCTTTTGGGAAGCAGGGTGGAGAGGTCCCCAAGTCCTGCCGAGGGAAGGATCGTCATGTGTGGGGGTTAGGTTGATTCAGACTCTTGTCTGTTGCAGAACAGGAAGTGGGGCACCAGCGGTGGGTTCATCACAGGAAAGGGGGTGCACAGTGGGGACCAGGCTTGTTGCTAGGACTGTGTGTTCCCCAGACACACCTGGTTCCTGTTCAGCATGTGCTTAAGGATGAAATGTCCTCAGACACAACCACCTGGACATGGCAGCATGCCTGGGGAAGTCTAGGCAGCACAGGCTGAAGAAAGGCACCCTGTGTCTGGAGCATAGAGGTCCTGGAGGGCCAGTGCAAGTGACAGAGTGTCAAATGAGCACATCAGCCCCTTGATGGACAAAGACTTAGCCGGTGACATGGATGCGAAGACAGTGCCAAACCAGAAGCTTTCTGGTCAACTCTTGGCACCCTGGGTCTTTCTCTGCCTGGGCTTTGAATTCCGAAGAGTGCCATCTGACACCAGACCTCTGGGGAAGGCAGAGGTGGGGTGGAGGTCTCAGGAAGGAGGTATTAATTTCTTGATAATTAACCAGGAAGAATCCTACACTGGATTGAAGAAGTGTACACCTGTCACAGAGCAGGTGTATGATTTCATCCATGTGTGCATGCATGTATGGACATTGGTTAGATAAGCTATTGCTGTGGTTAAAACCCATGGAAAGAAGAAATACAGGGTGATCTACTCATGATCTCATTGTGAAATATGGATAAGGTTATCGAGCCAGATAACATATCAACCCTTGGCTGAAACAATATTGCAGCAAGCTCTACTGTTACTGAAGGGGAGAAAGTTATAGACTTATTAAACTGTTGAGCCTTTGCTTGATTAAGAGCCTGGTGCAGAGCTTATTTTCTGCTTCTCTGCATTCACAGTCCATCAGCTGCGATAGCCAAGCACTGGAACAGATTTTGTGGTTCGTTGAGCCACAATGATCTATGGCAGCTACTGGAGGGATGTCGCTCCTGAGCTTGCAGAAATCCCGAGGTGGAGGAGGACGCCCCTGGGAGTGGACTTGAGCATGCTCCTGCCTTTCGGGCACAGTGTGCAAGGTGGTGCACTGACACTAGTGTGCTCACCTGGGGAACCGTGTGATTGCTCTCAGGGAGGCAGCCATTGGAATAGTAAAAACAGCTGTGTGCTCCCAAAGGCTCCTATTTATTGCGCTGAACAGACCAAGTCCCATCACCAGACATCCACAATGCATATGGATAACATTTATGTAGATAAAGAAAATTTGCTAAGACAAATTGTAGGGCAGAGGGAGTGGAGTTTACTGTGGATCTGCAGTATTACACTCTCGCTTCCCCCAGCAGTGGTGAAAGGCAGTCATCATCCTCATTTAGTGGGAGTCCAAGCAGTAAGGCTGCCGCCGTTCCTCAGTGAGCTTCAGGATGACCTCCTGCTTGGGTGCTGCTGCCCCACCATCCAGGTGCAGAACAAGTGGCTTCTCTTCCCCCAGTGGTGTTCCTTACTTTGAGGGTCACTCTTCCCTAAAGGTCTTCCAATTTGCTTTTTCAAACGTAGTGCTAGGAAGAACATGTGTGGGTGTGCTAACACGGAGGGAGGGACTATCCGTGCCTCAGCTTAGATGCGCTGATAGCTGAGAGTCCAGGACGGCCAGCAGCGTGGACCTGCCTCCTCCACTGAGCTGACCTGTGGCGCTAGGCCAATGCATGTCAGGCGGTGTGTGTGCTCTGGGTCACTGGGGCAGTTTGCTGGCTGTCCCTTGTCCCATCACCCTCCATGCATGGCCTTCCCTGCCTCCTAGCCTTGAGCACTGAAGGAGTGGAGGCTGCCTGCTTGGGTCTGGACACCCGGTGGTGCCATGGAGACACATCTCCCTGCAGAGCTCCACTGACATCACAAGAGACCCCGCTCCTGGGGACCGATGGGCAGGTCAGGATGGACTTCCATCATGGCTGCTCCAAGTCATGGGAACCCCTTAAAAGGGGGAAAAATCAATTAGTTTTTGTCCATGTAATACAAAGTTGTAACGATATACCTCCTAGATTGACACTGGAATAGTGTGCATTTTTGAGGTGGCTGATTCCCTTATGCAGATCAGTAATTCTCAGTCAAGGGTGATTTGCCTCCCCAGGCAACATCTGGCCTCTGCCAGGAGACACTTCTGATCGTCATGACTGGGATGAAGGAATCTGCTGGCATCTAGGGGTTGGAGACCAGAGATGCTGCTGAACTTCCTACAATGCACAGGGTAGGACCAACCACCCACAGCTGTCCTGCCCAGAATGTGACTGAGACACCTGGACGTAGAGTTAGAGTCCTTGCGTGTGCTTACATGAACAGTTCATTTGATACTTTTGACAGCATCAGAAAAACATCCAGCTTGATTTCATCTAAGGTTTTGATGGATTTTTCAAAACACTCAGACTCGTGTAATTGTGAAAAATGTCAACATTTGTGATCTGTTAACGTCACATTCCTGTATAAATTGTTCCATGTCCTTTGACCAAACTTCCAAAACAACAACTTCAGCTGGTTTTCTCTATGAATGTTCAAATATCTGAAAGTTCTGTGTCATATGGAAAATACCTAAAATGTTTAATTTCTTTGTTGATTTTAATTGGGGACATTGGAATCACTACAAGAAGATCCATGAAGTTAGGGAGCAGGTATATTGGCTCTGAGACCTGCCCTGAACCAGAAAGGGGCCCCACTGAGAACATGACCCGGAGGCAGGATGACCTGCACCTTCTTCTGAGCAAGGCCTTGTAGGCCAGAACAGTTGTGTTACACACTATTAAACACCAGAGCCAACATATTTCAATTTAGGAACGCATATACAAGTGCCAGATGAAACCACTTAAGAAGATTGATTGATTGACCAAATTCTAATCGTCTTTCCTTCATTACATGATACTTACTATGAAATGTCTTGTGCGTAAGAATTTTTGCCCAAGAATCTTTTCATTCTTTAAATGTAATAGAAAACAAAATGACCCACTGACACAATGGTAGTGACTTTTCTGAGTTAAATCCAGGCTCATATTTTCCCCTCTATGAATGGGAGCAAAAAATCCCCAAAGAAAATGTGGAAAGTACAAACTTCAGAAGGGTTCACATGTACCCAAAAACTTGCAAAGTTATAAAATCAGTTGAGTTGTTTATAAACATAATAACCTAGAATACAGAACATTCATTCTTGTGACCAAGGAAACACACATGACAGGGAAAGACAAATTAGAAGCATTTAGGGAAATTGGCCTTAATGGTAAAAGTGAAATATTTTGACACGAAGCACTGGTCAGCCCTTCCAAGAAGACTCAGCAATCAAACTGATGTAAACAAAAGAATCACCAGGTTTCCTCTTCCCTCAGGTCACCTACAATGATGGGGACAGAACCGTGTTACTCTGCTCTTTCATATCCTTTACAGGTTTACATTACTCAGGCAAACTAGGCAATCCTATCAATAATTTGACTCATTGGTGCCTGAATTAGCATATGCCATTGGAGGACGGGCTGTCAATCAAACAAACCGATACACAAGAGCTTCCTATTAGGCCCTGTGGCCACCTGTTGATTGAGCTCCTACTATGTGCCGGTCCCATGCTGGGAACACCACAGGGCAGAGGTGACTTCAGACCCTGTCCCTTCCTTCAAGTTATTTGGAACATGATCAAGGACTTTAAGGGTTTCATCAATGACACTGAGTCATGATTTCATTTCTGAAACCTGAGATCTGAAAAGAGTTTCATTATTTCTTTCAAAACTGAACCTCAAAACATGGATGAAACTATTTTCTAGAAGCAAACCCCATGCTTACATTTTTTGTTTGGGGATGTAAAACAGACAATTCCATGCTAATTATAACAACTGCTTAAAGTGTTTCAATTACAAAGCAATGGTGGATGATATGGAGAAAGTCATGGACGTGAGGTCAAAAGGATTGTCCTAAAATTGATCATTCTCCCACGTGTGTGGTAGCATTGGGTAAATTCTGGGCTTCAGCAGTTTCCTGTCTGTAAACATGACTGTTTAGGTAAACAATGTTCTGAAAGCCTGTGGCAACTCTGCGAGCATTTGTTTCTCTAATTTCTTCCCTGGCTGGCCTGACTCCCCTTGAGGCTGGAGTCAGCTGCACACCCTCCAGACAGGTGGCACTGGGCGCTCCAATGGGATTCTCTCCCTAATGGGGGATGGTGCCTGCCGTCCGGACACACACGAATCCCGCAGAGCTGGCAACTTCTGGAACATTGCATCAGTGCTGTTATCAGAGCATCTGGGGACATATTTGTTAGTGATTATATTTTATTAATAATTTAAAAAGTGACATCATTTCTGTGGCCAGTGAGTGTTTGTCACTCAGGGTCAAGTGGGACTCCTGATTGGCTGTGAGAAAGTGGCAAAGCATTTGCATTTGTGTTTTGGGAGCTGATCTGAAATGCGCACTGCAATGGTGACTTGCAAGTTGATTGTCTGCAAAGACACGAGAGTCACAGCCATGAGGCTCTGAGAGGGAGAGGCTGGTGGGGCCCAAGGCACTGAGACATCCCCAGAGCCAGTGGTGACGGGTCAGCACTCCTGAGGACCACCCCGTGGAGCAGACATCAAGCTTGTGTGTCATTTATAATGCAAGGCTAGTGCCCTCCTGCTTTGGGAAGAAAAAAATAAATGAGGTTTTTAAGGCTCTATCCATATGACCCTGGTGATTAAAATTTTTTTGATCTTTCCACTCTACTGGCTTGACTTGGTTCAATTTAGGAAATCTGAGCCCATCCCCTTTGATGGTGAGACTATTAAGATACACCTGAAGTTTTATTTAGTCCAGTTGGGCCATAATTGTGTAGAATAAGTCTGTCTTGATTGTCAGATCCATTAGATAGCATCATATTTCACGTGAGTTTCCCAAATATTTGTGTAAAATCATGTTCAAAGTGATCCATAACTTTCACTTATGATTTACTATTTCTCTGTTATATAACATCCATTAAAGCAATTTAGTAGCCATACCGTCAAGAAATGCCTTGAGAGTTGAATCATCCAGGGAATATTTAAACAAAGAACAAAAGTAAGTGTTAATGAAACAACCCAGTTTAAAGTTATAATTAAAATAAACTTAGAACTAGTGATTGGATCTATTACGTTAGACACTGATAGATGGAAGCCGCTGAACCCTGCAGTTTGGGAAAAGTTAATATAATAACACTCAATGCCTTATCAAGGTTTTAAGTCTACTTTTCATTTCTTTTGTAACAGATACTCCAAAATATTTTTGAATTAAGTAAGAGTAAAAACAAAAATATTTGGAGTAAAAATAAGAAAAGCAGAATCTGCTATAACAATGACTTCATCTATTAGTAGGGAAGTTTCAGATACCTAAATCCAGCATAATTTAGCATACATCTTAGTAAAACAGAATAGTAACTAATATACATATATTATATATGGCATATATATATGCCATGAATTAAATGCTTATATTAATATCTTATTTTTAAAGAACAACTAAATTTATACAACTCTTTTATCAAAATTAATCTACTTTGTGTAGCTCAGATCCCAATGACCAAATTTCAGTAAACATCTTGAAATAAATGAGAATCCGGACCCTGCACAGAGCCTGCAGTCACTTGTCAGTATCAAAGAGTACTTTAAGCTTTCATGTGTCTTAAAATTTGCACTTGCACAGTCTCAGCCTTTCCATAAGAGGGAAGAAAATCAAAGACGTCTGATTTTGTTGCTGAAAATAATAATACAGAAGTAAGGAGGCAGTACTACATGGTGAATAAAATCATGATTTTTTTCCTTCAGAAAAATCCACTCTCGAAGACAAAGCCAACTGTCCCGTAAGATGAACAGTAAGGGCGGAGTAATGAAGGGCGAGGGCTGCGTATAGAAAGAACTGCAAACACATGCAGTCTCCCTTCAGCAGTCATGCCTTCAGGTGAGGAGACCAAGGACCAGGAAATAACCACCCACAAAGACAGAAGGAAACAGAACCCAGTCCTCGTGAGGAGGCAGGAGCATGCTTGGGTCTGCTACCAGACTGGAAAATCTCATAATTCATGGGTGTTGGGGACAGCACTCAGACACATCCTGACTCTCTAGTGGGGAATTACACGCTCTAAAAATATTGCTTGCATCCCTTAAGTATATTTTAAAAGCAAGACCCAAAACGATAAAACTGTTTCGAGGCATTTTAACTCCATCCCACAATGAAGCTCAATAATCCTTCCAGGAATATACAATTATCCCAAATCCAACAAGGTATATGTAGTTCACAAAGACTAGCATCTAAAAAATATTCATCAAGCAGGCAAAGAGCAGGAAAATATGACCGGTAATGAGGAGGAGAATCATTGTAAACTAACCCAGAAGTGAAGTGACACATATGTTGGAAATAGCTGACAAAAGCATCAAAACAATTGTTATAATGGTATTTCATCTATTCTAAAAGTTATGTAGAACAGAAAATAAAGAAAACAATGAAACCAAATATCTAGGGACAAAAACTGCAGTATCTCAGGTAGAAAGTACTCTGGATATAAATAATGGCACACTAGATAATGAAAAAGAAAATACTGGTGAACTTGATGATACAGTAATACAATCCATTTAAATGAGACACACAGAAGGCAAAAAGAAAGAACAGATTAACATAATTCAGCTGTGAGACAAATTTATGCAAACTAATATGTATAATTGGAGCACTCAAAGGAGAGAGAGACAGGAAAAAAAATTTGAAAAATATTGGCCATACATTTTCAAAATGAATAAAGTTATAAGCCACAGAAATAGAATTTAATAAAAACTATGAACCCACAGAAGTTCCATAAATCTCAAGGACAAGAAACATGAATAAATGACACTAAGTCTCGTCCTAATCAAATTGTTCAGAATCTGTATTTTTTAGTTATCTGCTCTGTGTAACAAAGTATCCTCAATATTTAGTGAAACAAAACATTCATTGTCATCTCAAAATTTCTCAGTTTTAGGATTCCAGGCAAGATTCAGTCGGCTTCCTCTGGATCAGTCTCTAACAAAGCTATAATTGTGGTGTTGGAACTGCAACAATCTCAAAAATGGACTGCAAGAGAATTTGATTCCAAACTCATTCATGCAATTCCTATTGGCAGATTTCAGGTCCTCAGCAGAAGTTGGCCAGAAAGATCATTTACTTGCCACTTGGGTCTCTCCATAGGGCAGCTCATAACACATAACTGGGTTCCATCAGGATGAGAGAGAGACACAGACAGAAGCCACAACATTTTTGTAATTTAATCTCAGACATGATATCTGCTATGGTCTGAATGTTTCTTGTCTCTCCAGAATTCATATGTTGAAATCCTTATGTCCAATGCAATGGCATTAGGAGGTGGGGCCTTTGGGAGGTGCCTAGATCATGACAGCAGAGACTTCATGAAAGGGATTTGTATTTTATAAAAGAGGCCTGACAGATTCCCTCACCCCACTCACCATGTAAGTATACCAGGGGAAGTCTGCACCCTGGAAGGTGGCCCTCACCCAACTGGGCTAGCACCCTGATCTCAGACTTTCATCTTTCAAAGCTGTGAGAAATAAATTTCTGTAGTTTATAAGCCACCCTGCCTGTGATATTTTGTGAGAGCATCCTGAGAAGACTAAAATACTCTCCCATCACTTCTGCCATGTTCTATTTATTAGAGGTAGATAAATAAATCCAGCTCACATGCAAGGGAAGGGATTGCATGGGACATGGATGCAAAGATGTGGGCATCAGTGAGGGCCATATAGAGGCTGTCTATCAAAAAATGATAAAAAGAAAATCTTTAAAGCAACTACAGCTAAAAAAAAAAGGTCTGCTAATGCAAAGCGATGAGTATAAGGGTAACTGGAAATTTCCTTGTGCCCTGCAAGTGAAAAGACAGTGGAGATGGAGCAACATCTTTAAAAAAATGGGGATCAACTGAGTATTCTATACCCAACAAACATATCTTCAAAAACAAAGGACATAACAGAGATTTCTAGGCATATGAAAGCACATACAACAACAAAAAATGTTAAAGGGAAGAACCTCAGGCAGAGGGAATATGGTGCAATTTGGACACATGAATCCACACAAATGAATGAAAAGCATTAGAAATGACAACTACTTGAGTAAATATATGACATTTACTTATTATTTAAATCTCTTTACAATAATAACAATTTAGTGTATAGTTTAAAATATGCAAAAGTAATAGGTGTGACAACCATTTCACTAGAGATGGAAGGGGAGAATCACAAGTGTGGTAAGGCTTTTACACTTCTCTAAGAAGCGTCCCACTACCATTTGAGAGCAGTTGGTTAAATGTGCACTATGAACTCTTCAGTGATCACCAAAACTGCAAAACAAACAGTTTTAGCTAATAAACTAACACAGGAAAAAAATTCATTCATAATAAAATAAATACAAAAGAGGGCAGAAAAACAGAGGGATAGAGACCACGACCAGATGGGATCTATTTGTAACAAAATCAAGATAACAGATGTAAGCCTAAGCATATAAATAATCACATTAAACTTAAATGATTTTCAGATTGTTTATTTTTATAAATAAAATTGTACTGGAATTCAGCCACATGCATTTTTTGTATGCTGTCTACAGCAGTTTTCATACTACAATTGGTAGAGGTAAAGAGTTGAGATAGGCTTTATATACCATAGTCTAAAATACTGACTACCTGGCCACCCCAGTCTAAACACCCCAATTAAGGCAGAGATTGTCAGATTACATAGAAAGCAATACTCAACTGTACATATACTTTCAGAAGTGAACATTAAAAAGAAACAAAATATTTAAAGTAAAATGATGGAAAGGATTTATCATGTTAACACTAATAGAGAAAACTGGAGACATTAGATTAATATTAACTAGACTTAAGGGCAAAAATGTCATCAAATAAAAAGGTCAATTCATAATGATAAAAAGCTCATTTCATCAAGGACAGAGCAATATGAAACATTTGTGTACCTAGGAAGAAAGCGTCAAAACACATGAAATTAAATGTTATAGAACTACAAAGAAAAATAAGCAAATTTACAATTATAGTCAGAAATTTGAGTAATCTGTCTCTCAATAATGAATAGAACAGGTAAATATAAAATTAGTTAGAAAAAAATAGAAGACTTTAAGAGCACCATAAACCAATTTAATCTGTTGCCCTTGGTAGTACATTGTACTGAACAACAGAAGAATATATATTATTTCCAAATGCACATAGAACATTTCCCAGTATAGACCATATTCTGTGCTGTAAGATAAGTGTCAATAAATGAAAACAAAATATGCTTTAACTTCAGTGGAATTAAATTAGAAATCAAAAGCATATAGATCTCTGGCAAATCTCCAGATATTTTGAAACTAAATAATACCTTTCTAAATTACTTCTTTGTTTCAAAGAAGAATTAAAAAGTGGGATTAGAAAATATTTTAAACTGAATGAAATATATGAGATGCTGCTAAATCATGAATTGGGATAACAGAATTTATACTAATAATGCTTATATTAGAATAGAAGCAAGGTCTTAAGTCAAGTACTTGAGTTTTTACTTTATGGTACCAGAAAAAAAAAAGCAAGTTAAACGCAAAACAAGCAGAAACAAAATAATAAAATTGGTACAGAAATTGATGAGATAGAAAACAAAATTAAAAACAAAAACAACAGGGGAAAAAAATCAGTGCAACCAAAACTTGTTTAAAGAGGGCCAATAAAATTGTTAAAACTCTGGCCAGACTCATTAAGAAAAAGAGAAAGGAACAAATTATCTACATCAGATCTGACATTTCTACAGACTACAGATTCTAAAAGTGTAATAAGATTATGTTATGAATTATATGCAAATGAATTTAATAGATTAAATGGATAAAGTCCTTGAAATATACAAATCACCAAAGCTCAATGACCAGCACTTTTGCCTGTCACAGAAATTGAATTTGGCTTTTAAAGCCTCCAAATGTAATATGTAAATGTAAAATTGTGCAACCGCTTTAAGAAAAAGTTTGGCAATTTCCTAAAATGTTAAATACACACCTACCATATGCACCAGTTTTTTCACTTCTGGACATTTACCTAAAAGAAAAAAACAGCATATTGTCCATAGAAAACTTGTGAGTATTCATAGTAGCTTCATTAGTAATAGGATAATAATAGAACCACCTCATATGTCCAGAATCAGATGAATGGACAAACTGCAGGATAGGCACACAGTGGAATAGCATCTAGAATAAACATGAATGCCTAGGGATACATGCAGCAACATAGATGAAAGTCACAATAATCATGGTGCATGAAAGAAGTAGTAAAAATGGAGTACATACTATGATTCCATTACCTGAAATACTCAAAAATGCAAACTAATCTATAGTGACCAATCAGTGGTTGGGCGACAGCAGGAGAGATGGGACTGCAAAGGAGCACAGAGAATCACACAGAACATGCATCAGTTATTCTAGTGACCCCCACTCTGCAGCTACACACCAAATACCTGACACCTCTGAGCCTTAGGTTTGTTAGTGGAGATGAGAATATTACGTTAAAATCATCTGTTAGTGTCCTTCTACCTCTCACATGCCGGATTTCTTGATTTTTCTATTTGATTAAAAAGGAAGTCACTGCTGGTGAATGTTCTTCAGATCAAAGCTCTTGGTGGTAGAGGGCATCTTCCCATCTGTATTTGTGGGGGACTCAGCTTTAGCACAAACCCTCATCTGCTCACATTTACAGAAGTCATTCCCGAGCCACGTAATGCATATCCTGGTGGGCAAAGCGGGGACACACGCATGCCAGTCCTTCAGGCCCGGGAGGGACAGGGTGGGATTCCACATGACCCACAAGCACCCTCCTCACCATCTTGCCACTCCACCAACAGTTTGGTGTATTCTTTCTTTGTGGGTCACACACACTGTGTGTGTTACTTCTGTACACATGGACAGAGGTGGGTTGGTGAAGTACACTCAGAAAAGAACAACTATGCCCAAAGGAACACTTGTTCTCCTAATGAGGCACTCTGAAGGTTATTTTAAATTCTGCTGTCTCAAATATGTACTTTCTAGGAAAATCTTCACATTTCACCAAGCTTGATACTCACGGCAGAGTGCTCAAACACAAGATGCAGATGATGCGGAAGCCAGGCCATCTTGGATGCCTAATGATCTTAATGCAAACCTGAGCCCAAATGAGGAATGATTGATTGTTTACTCTTGGTTTTATCCAATTACACTTAATAAGCTTTTCCGTGAAGATAAAGAAAAATTCATTTCTCATTACGATCTTCAGCACATGTGCTAATAGCTGTGTGGTTCACTGGGAAGAGAATATCAACACTGAGGTAATTTACGCGGCCATAATTTGCTAGGTGCCACAGGCTGTGTGAGATTAACTATTTGTGGCACTCTCCATGCCAGCCTTGATGAAAAGCAAAACAAAACATCCATATTAGTTTTCAGAAGCAAAGCTACCTTCAAAGCTTGATGATTAGGACATACCAGCTAATGATTTAGACTAAAAAACCATGCCTGTGATGTCTTCCCTGAGGGGCAAACTGGAAATATCTGGAAAACCGCTGAAAAGGGGCCACTGATGTGCGGCCCTTGGCCTCTGCTGGGTCTTCTTCCTCTGCATGGTGACAAGCAAGAAGAGACAGGGAAGTAGGTGAGCAGCTTTGCCATTCTAGAGAACTCTAGAGCACAGCTCACGATGCTCGGAGCAAGGACACTGTCTTGGCTCCTGCTGCCATAACAGAACACCACAGACTGGGCAGCTTAGAGAGCTGAAATTTATTTCTCTGCTCTGGAAGCTGGAAGGCCGAGTCAGGGTGCCAGCCCGTGGGTTCTGTCTGCTTCCCGCTGGGTCCCCACACGCCAGAGAGACGCCTCTCCTCCTCTTCCCGTAAGGCTGCCATCCTGTGGGATTAGCGCCCTGCCTTCACGACCTTATTTTGACATTTATTCCCTCTTAAATGACTCTCTCACCAGTACAGTCACCATGTGGGGGCTTCACCATGTGAACTGGGGGGCACACAGCTCGGCCCACAGCAGGTGCTGCACCGTGCTTTGCATTTCCACCCCAGAACTAACGCTCGTTGAACCCCAGGATCTGGAGTGGCTGACTTTTGTGTTGTTCAATAGCTCTGTCCAGGAGCCTCTCTCTACCATGTCTTTTCAAATACTTTGAATAAGCACCTATAATTCCTGTGCCAATGCTTAAGTTGGGGAACTCCAGTCATTTTGTATCTGCTAACAGCTGTGTTCTAGGCGCAGTGAGGAGCTGGCTGGCCCGGCTGTGAAGTGCAGTGTCAGGTAGGTCGTTCTGCTGAGACAGAGCCAGGGGGCATGCGGATGAATGGGTAGCCCAGGACTGGGGTGATCCCCAGGGAGGGGCAGACCCCAGCCTGCTGCGGGGCTGTGGAATCAAGGCAGCACCCCAGGGTCCTAAGAACTTCTTAGGAGCTCACACTCCCATTGTCTTAAACATGGGATAAAGTGATGCCTGTGTGACCTTCTCTGAGGGGTAGCTGGTCATATGGAAGCTATGAGGTCACTAATTGTTTTCACAGGACTCCTTTTAATTTCTGAAAGACATTTCTTAAACATGGGAGTAAACAAACATGACTAAGGGAGCTAGTTAAAAGTAGAGGCAGCCACGCCCTCTTCCCTAGTAATTCCAATTCCATCAGGTAGGGCTGTATTTTAAAACCCGCATCCCTTTGTCTTCCAAGGTGTGGAACGCCATCTTCACAGGGAATAAAAATAAAACTAAGACAATCACTGGAACCAGGATATCATGGCTCTATAGAACCTGCATAGTTAAGACAGCACATAAATATGATTTTTCTCATTTTTGTAATTCATTTACTGAGATCCATATTTAAATATCACTAATTTGCAATGGTTATTGGTATGTTTACTTTTTATAGAAAACAATTACTTCAAAAATGTTTATTGCAATAATAAAAGGTGCTCATGCATTTTACCATTACCCACATATCAACATTTATGTCCCATCTGAATTTCCAGATCCCACTGAAACTCTGTAAATCAATCTCCCCTGAGCCTGCGGAATGGTTTGCATGTTTGCTGAAATACACAAGGCTCTGCAGATGAGGTAGATTCCAAATACTCTGGAAGTGACAAAAAGTCCTTTGGGAGTTTGATCACTGGGAGACCCTCCTGAATCTATCTGGACTGATGCAGAAGAGACTAACGGGTGGAGAGAGATGACAGACTTGAATCACATTTGCACAAATATGTTGGCACATGAGGCCAGGGTCATGGGGATGTCTGTACAGTGGGCAGTTTTACAATGTTTATCTGTGTGTGAGGCTGGGACGCTGTCTTCCCCCATGACTGCTCATTCGGTGCCTGGGCTAACCTCTCTTTCTGCCTCAGTCTGCCTCCCAAGGGGGAGTGGACCACCTTAACCAAACTCCTAGGTCTGTCCCTCATCACCCCTCTCCTGTGTGATAGCCTCACTGCCACCAATGTGCCATCAACTCCTAATCTACATCCTCATCCTGAGCCCATGCCTGCAAACTTGGGCTCCTCCAGGTCCCCCCGGCCCCTTCCCTTGTTTCTATTGCAGGAGCTCTGCCACTTGCTAAGCTTCCCACTGGGACACCTGGGCACTTACGGTTGCACCGCCACTTCCATGAATCCCACCTGCTCCTCCTCCCAATTTGCTGGGATTAGTGCTTCACGCTTGAAGGCCACCTGCCTCGAGTTGTGGCACCTCTCAAAGGTACCCCTACATTGCTGCAGAAGTCATTAATTCACATTTGAGTGATTGACCCCTGCTGACTATCCTTCAGTGGCCCCTTGACCCTTGCAGGCTAGCATGGAGCCTGCTGCATGGTAACTTTCTGCAACTCCACTCCCTCATCTTCATCCTTGTCTCAAAGCAAGCACCCCCTTCACAGTCTTGCAGGTGTGCTGGGACTGTTACAGGCACCACGGCCCAGCAGCTTACACAGAGACAGCTCTGGGGTCTGGAGTGTGAAGTCTGGTGTTGCAGGGTGGCTTCCTTCTGAGGCCTGGAGGGTGAATCTGTTCCAGGCTCTCTGCTGGGCTTGCAGACACCCATAGGTGCCTTCCATGTCTTCGCATGGATGTCCTCTGAGCATGTCTTGTCCAAATTCCCACTTCTCATAAGGACACAGTCCTATTGAATGAGGCCCACCCTAAGGACCTCATTTTAACTTGATCATCTCCTTAAAAGCCCTTTCTGCTAATAGAGTCACATGCTTGGTGCTGTAGGTTAGGGTCTCAACATAGATTTGTGGGGACTGCAATTCAGCCCAGAACATCACAGTCCTATAGTGGCCACTTCCCTCCTGCAAACCTCAGGTCCCACCTGCAGAGTGCCAATGGGGATAAAGGGATTCTCAGGAACTCAAGGTACCAAATTACAGGGAGTCTGAAATATTTTTGTTTAAGAATCCATCTACTCACTCCTAAAGTCATGATTCTGCAAGCTACATGGAAAAACAAAATTAGTGAATGCAATTCATGAACAACAGAGTTTTGCTAGTGATCTGGAAGAAAGAAATGACAGAATAAATTATAGGAAGTGATTTCTAGAAAATCTAAGTAATCAATGAGGCTAATAAAAATGGAATATCTTTTTTGTGGCAAATATATGTACAGGACATTGTTCTGAGAGTGGACGGCTTTGGAAATTTTCTACAGAATGTCATTTTTCTCAAGTCATTTCTTTTCCTGGTTTGTTCTGGCAGCTCCAGTTTTGAAGTTTCTTTATACAATTTCTGACAATCAGCAGTGTCCTTTTTGTGTTGGCTTTAAAAATCATTCACTGAGGTTGCACATTAAAGAAAATGGCATCTAACTTACCATCTCTCTATAATATGGATTCTCCACGGGAGTGCGTGCAGAACTTTGACTAACCAGGACACTGCGGGGAGGCTATGCTGTGAGCACCATGGGAAATACGTCATTCAATGCTTCCCCTTTAATAATTGAGTACAATAATTATTAAGCAGATTGCTTTCAGAATATTATTGAGTCTGTTAATCACCTCTAGACTAATGAGCGGGGTCGATGGTGTACATCGGAAGTGACTAAATATTATCAATGTGTGGTAACAAATCTCCATTTGCCAAAAGCAAAGTTAGAAACAAGCAAACTGCAGCTCCACCACCAAGGTCACTCTGGCCACTGTAGGCCCCTGAGCCTGCCCGGGGCCATGGGTGCACTGCCTGCTTCTGCAGAGGTCCCAGGTCCCAGGGAGGCCCCCTGCCCTGCCAACCTGCAGTTGCTCGGGGCAGCCGAAAGGAGAGCTCTGCTATTTCAGGCTGAGAAGCTTCCATTCTAGTCCAAACTCCTTTTTCAAAGGACAGCTCCCTTGTAGTGACTCAGCTAAAGCAGAGAGCATTTTCCTCAGAATCCTACAATGATCACGTGGAAAAGTCCAGCATGTCAGGGAGGACAGAGGACAGGAGGTTGAAATAGGAGATCATGGTGTTAAAGGTGCAGGCCCGCCAGTGTCTCTCCAAACTATGAGTTTCTGAAGGTCCCTGCAGAGCTGCCTTGGGAGAAAGCCTGATATCGCTAACGTCCCTTCACTGAGATGCAAAGGAATCCTTTGATTCCTGCTGTCCCTAAGGGAGATGACCTGCTTTGCCTCAGGCCTTGTAAGCTTGACACCTTGCTCCCCATCAGCATCCATTATAAGCCAACCACTTTATCACAAAAATAAAATTAAATAGTGTGACGTTTGTTGCCTAATTGCAGCTTCTCTGAAACCGACAGAGAGATTCGTGGAGGAATGGGTCCCTCACTTTAAATCAGTCACTTCTAGAAAGCTTGTGTTTTGCACTCATTTCAGACCTGGGCGTAGTAGGGTGACCCAGTGCAACTGAAGTGGAAGCTTTGCACCCTGTTTCCATCACCCCTCACTGCCCACCCCAGGATCACAGATGCTCTGGATCCCCAGCTCTCCTTCTAGCAGCCTTCCTCTTTGTTTGGAAGCCCTCCTGGACTTAGGCTGTGGTAACTGCTCTTAAAATCAAAGTGAATCCGTGGGGTTCCAATGCCTTTGTCCAGGTAAAAATGTCAAAAATGTAGCTGGCCTCTTGGAAGACAAGAGTCAGGCTTGATACTGCAAAGGGGTTCACTGAGCAGATCTCCGAGGAGGCATGGCCGAGAGGCCAGCAGGGTGACCTGTGAGTACCCTTGAGAAAAACCCAAGCGGGGACAGGAGCAGGACTTTGTCCAAGATCATCTACCTCCGCCTAGGTTTCAGGGCTGAGTAGACTCTGCACCCCCTTTCCTCTTTCTTTATTTCTTATGTCTCTTTAGAAAATCTTTGGGTGACCTCGCTGCACTTAGCCCTTTAGGATAATGAATAGCACACATGTTTTTGGAACAATATTCGTATACCTTGCTTTTTTTCTTTTCATTTGTTTCACTATGAACTATGGGAATAATCTAACTGGAGTTAGAGCAGATCTGCTCCCGAGCCAGTTTCCCAGCAGGCAAGCATTTACTTGCCACTTAATGATTAAATGCCATTTGTAAGCTAAATATTTGAATTTGAATGGAGGCAAATCAAAAGTTACAATGTACTATCCTGCACAATACACCCCAAATAATTCACACCCCACAACCTCTGCATCAGGAGATGACACCTCCCTTTCTGTGACGGTTCTCAGGTCAAGTGACATTCAATCCTATGTGGAGCCAGAGGGTGAGAGTCCAGATTCCTCTCTGCCCCCATCTGTGCTTCTCAGTTTCCTCATGGGTAAAATGGGTGGGACGCTCTGTCTGGACCTATAGAATCGTGATGAGGATGAAATAGCTGGGAGACCGGGAGCCCTAACAGGTGCCATGGAGGATGGTCTGGTTCCGGCAGTGCTGCCGGTAGCCCAGGGCCGGTGTCTGCAGGGCTTCCCTTGGCAGCTCTTCACCTTGCCCAAGGTTGAGATGCTGCGTCTTCCTGTTCGACAGCTGTTCCCCAAGCTCTCACCCTCTTCCCGGGTGAGGACATGAGCAAGCTCTGAGACGGGAGGGCACATGGAAGACGGGCTCCTCACAGCCTTCAGTGGGGCGGGGGACATCTGAGCCCTGGGCAGAGGAAGAACTAGGCCCCCAAGGCACAGGTTCACTGGGTGACCTTTCTCCTCTACAGAGTGTGTGGCTGGTGACTATGGAAGAGCATCCCTTACACTGAAGGCTCCAGGCAGGACAGGCTGTTGACGTGACTCTACTGGAACCTCGGTCCAGTCCACACACAGAATGTCCCAACAACCAAATGGTTCAGTCCAGAAACAGCTCCACAAGCCTGGGCAGGGGCGGCTCTGGAGGGCTGCAAAGGCCACGTGAGCCAGGCCCATGGCAGCTGTGCTTATGAAGGTGGTGAGTCTGGCGTGGACAGCAAGGTATCCCAGGGAAGCACTGGGTGGTTGCAACACCTGCTGGGCAGGGGGAGAGGAGAGCCCATCCAGGAGGGGTGGCTTGGAGGGTGGGCGTGGAGGTGGGAGCCCTGGTGGGGTTGCTGCACTCCACAGGACAGCTGGTCGGAGGGCAGGCAGGCCGGCTGGGTGGGAGGGGCTGGCAGAGGTGCACATCTACCAGGACTTTACTCCCAGGCAGCGGCACCTGCCGGGACTCTCCTGCAGGATCCTTCCTATATGGCCACTTGTGCTTTAGAAAAAGATGTGTTGGATAAGAGCAGGTCTTCCATATCCAAAGGGTTGCAGTCTCTGGGGGTCCGTCTCTACGATGAGAGATGAGAGAGAGCCCCTCCTGTCTGTAGGGTGGGCATGTGTCCCAAGCAGCCTGCAGCCTGATCCTGTGAACTCACACACATCATGTGTTTCCACACAATCCGGCCAAATGCTCTGACTCGATGATGCCAAACAGCTGCTATCCAATGGTGATCCGAAAAATACCCTCACACCACCTGTGGCTGTCACAGCTCAGCCACAGCAGAACCTCCTCTGAGCTTTTAGCCCGGCCAGGTTGGTGCTCTTTTCCTCTGACATCCACCCAGCACTCCCTAGAACTCTAGAACTCAGGCCCTCCACACACTCCTTAGGGTGCCCGGGCTGGAAGAACTAACCGGAGGCCCCCTGTCAGCAGACCTCCCACTCAGCCAGACTGGGCCCACATCCACCCAGTACCATCACCGGGAATTCCTTCCTTATCTTAGTGGGGAGCGGACGGCAGAGAACCCACGTGTGTATCTGACCCCGCAGACAGTGGTGAAGCCTCATTCAGTTCATGGGGTGTCATTGTTCTTGTTTTAAAAATTGAGACAGAGAAATGAAGAAGTGTAGTTTAGCAGCATATAAAGAAGGCTTAAATGCTTATGTTCATGGTAAAGAGTGTGTTGGTGAGGTCTCACTGGGAATTTACGAGGCATGCATGCACACACACGCACTCACATGCATGCACATGCACACAAATGCACACATGTGCATACACATGCACACATATGCACACCCCTTCCATCGGAAGAGTGCAGTGACATTAGTTCTGACTCCCATATGCCAACGTCTGGCTGCCATGGACCACAGGACAGGCTCCTACATCTCCTGCCTCTGATTTTCTTGGCACCCCCCACCTGTCCCTGCTCCCCAGTATGATACCCAGACCCTCCACCCCATTTTCATTTGTACACAGCTCCATCTCCTTTAGGCAGCAGAATCTTCAGAGACATCAGCCACCATCCACAGCAGAGAGATTCTCAAATATACTCTGCATCTGAACAGAGAAACCACCCAGCTAAGCTTCTAGATGGGTGGGCCCCTGGGTAGGGGGTCTCCTGGGCAGGTGGGACCCCGAGTGGGGGCATTCCTGGGTAGGTGGGCCCCTGGGTGGTGGGGCTCCAGGTGGGGCTTCAGGTGGGTGGGCTCCCAGGTGGGTGGGCTCCCAGGTAGGTGGGACCCCAGCTGGGGGGTTCCTGGGCAGGTGGGGCTCTAGGTGGGGGGTCCAGGTGGGTGGGCTCCCAGGTGGATATCAGCAGGGAAATGTCAGCTAGACATTTTCATTAATCATCTCGTGGGGTGAAATGGTCTAGCCCTAAACTCTCATTTCATGCTTGCTCTCACCAAACCTATCTCCTCTCTAGATTTTCTCATTTTCCATCCACTTCCCAGACTTAAAGGTATCACAGCGTTTACGTGTCACACTCACGTTCTGCCCAGGCTCCGTGTCCTTCTGTGCTCCCGTATTGGCCGGTCTTTCCTCTGCCGAGCTCAGGTCCCATTACCTGCCCACAGTGACATCCACAGCCCTGTCTTCCTACAAGGCCCTGCCGTCCCCAAAATCCTGCTCCAGCCTGCTCAGGCTGCGGGGACAGGTACCATAGGCTGGGGGCTTATGAACAGGAGAGATTTATTTCTCCCAGTTCTGAAAACTGGGAAGCTGGCTGGGGTGTGTTCCAGTGAGAACTTTCTTCCTGGCTCTGAGCTGTGCCCTCACCTGGGGGAAGGGGTGGGGGTGCTCCCTGGAGCCTCTTCTGCAAGGACACGGATCCCAGTCACGAGGCTGCACCCTAGAGACCTAAGCACCTCCCGAAGGCCCCACCTCCTAACGCCATCACACTGCGGGTCAGGGTTTCAGCCTGGGACCCCAGGGAGGGGCACATTCAGTCCCTAGGGGTGTGCCAGTCGCTCTGCTCATGCTCTGTTCCATCCGTCCAGAACGACTCCACCGGCCATTTCCCACGAGTCCTAGTCATCCCTCGAGGTCTACCCTGAGGTGTGTCATCTCTGTGAAATCTACCCCCTGCCAGCCCCCAGGGGAGCAATGAGCTCACCTTAGCCAACTTGTTCTGCGAAGCTTGGGTTCTCATGGATATTTCTCACCTGGATATCTTCCAGAGAGTTTGATACTGGTGATCCTGTAAACTTCACCACCGGGTTAGGAAGAGCAGAGGGACTGCATGGTCCCCCCAGGGTGCTCTGTGAGCACGATCAAGTCCCAGCCCTTCAGTTTTTGTAGTTCTCTGACAACACCTTGCATGAAAGTTTTACTCATAGTCAACCTCAGATTGATGTAACTATGTTCCAGAAAGAATTCTTGATTATTGTCAGAGTTGGCACAAAGCAATACAAAATTCTTTGGCCTAATAGCTGACCTCATAGATTCTTTAGGGACGCTGTCTAAGGGTGTGAGCTACAGAATTCTCACTCATTCATGCAAGAGAGATGCCACTGAAGGCAGGGGCTTTTGGCATGGGAACATGCATGCACACACATGCACTCACATGCATGCACATGAGACATGGTTAGTGGGGGGTTTTCAACAGAAACAGTTGTAAAGAGAGCTCATTACCAGCCTTAATTAGGCTGATTAACATGACCCTAATCTCACCAAAGGAGAAGCCACTCCTGACATTTAGTTCTTGAAGTGGCAAAATATCTGGTCTTGCTGAATGAAGTAAATGCTCCTTCCCAGACATTGTGGTGTCTGGGGTGTAGTCATTCTGTTACAGTCCAGGTTAGCAAATGCCCCTTTGTGTGAGATTCAGGATTGGAGAGCTACCTGCCTAGGTGCAGCTTGAAGGGGCAAACACACATTTGCCCCCCACTCACCTTGCCCAGGCTTGTAGGCATGTCACCAAGATGACAGGTGGTTCCTCCCTGTAGGTGAGCACAGATGAGCCGTGAATCACAGCTGGACTGAGTTATTTGCTTTCTCTCTCTGTGTCCAGTTTTTATACCAATGTTGGCACAGTGCCTGAGTTCAGGTCTTGACTATTTTGTCTAAAACCTTGAAGTGGAGGGGAAGCTAATATTATTCCTTTATGTGAGTCCCCCCTGACCTCCAGAGAAATGTCATAAAAAGATGATGATGACAGATTACAACTTACTATGCACTTTAAAATCTCTGGTTAACATCTGTCTACTTCATGTTTATTTTCATTTTTCTCTGCATTTGGGTTCCAAACTGAAGCCTATGTCCCCATTAGTACATGTAAATTATTCTAGGCTTGACTATGTATTACCAGGGGATTACATCGTATCAGCAAATATTGATAGAGTGCCTAGTAGGCACAGGGCAGCTTGTCCATGTGGCTCCAGAGTACAGGTTACCATCCTGTAATCTGGTCCCACAGGGAACCAGACAGATGTGGCTTGAATGATATTCCCATCAACAGACCTGCTTAAAACAATGATGTTTCCCTTAACTGTGAAGTGGAATTAATGACTGTAAATAAGGATTTATTTTGAATTAATAAGGTAAAATGTTTTACTGAGCATGTAGCACTTGGAAACTGTTGAAAGGGTACCTCCTGGGGGGTAGGAGGCACAGAGGAAGCAGAGACTTTTGACTGCCCACCAAGGACTCAGACCCCTGTGGAAATCAGAACAGACAGATAATACCCAAATGCAAAGCAGTCTGCAAAACAAAAGTCAAAGAGAAAAATAATACAAACACCCTAGTGTGTGTACTGCT